>NW_015387498.1:582256-586275 GCF_001527695.2 Protobothrops mucrosquamatus | reverse complement strand
GCAGCTCGCGCAGCAGCGGTGTTACATGGGAGCGACGAGTCCCTCCCAACACCGCCCGCGCGGCCGCATTTTGGACTAGCTGGAGCCTCCGGGTGCTCCTCAAGGGGAGCCCCATGTAGAGAGCGTTGCAGTAGTCCAGGCGGGAGGTGACCAGGGCATGAGTGACTGTGCGCAAGGCGTCCCGGTCCAGAAAAGGTCGAAGATTCATTATATTCAGAAATGTCTGGTTATTCCACATAGTTTCTGAAGAAAGGAAATAACTTATATCATCAATGCTACATCCGTCCTAATAAAAAGAATTTGGTCAGTTTTTAATTCATATGTACACACACACATATAGATATTGGTCCAAAACACTTGTTTTCCTTCTGGACCATATTTCGTCCCGGTCACCATATTTAGAACATCATAAATGGCTTCAGGTTCAAATGACTGAACATGAAAGCTGCTGAACTATTCCAGGAGCTGTTGGAACAGTAGAGTTTGCATATAACACACACACACACACACACACACACACACACCCCTACATGTATTTATTCTCTGTACTTTAGATTTCACTCAAGAGAGGTTTGGGGGAAAACTGTCAACACCAGTGTTGAGTAACACTTCACAGTGATCCAGTTACTGGAAAACATCTTTGCTCATAACTGGGGATGTGTCATATTGATAAGGATTTGGAAAAAGTGATTTTGTTGTTGCTGTTCTCATTATATTGTTTATACTTTCAGAACTAAAACATAAAATGAAGATATCTGATAATCCCAGAATGGTAGAATACACTTTACAATTCAATGCATTATTCATTTTGACCTTACATATTTAAAAGGCAAAGCAAAACAAATCAAACCACAAACCCACCTTGACATGAACTCCTTAAGAAACCCTTTGTTTTTGTAGCAGATGTGTCTCAGAACATGACTGATGATCTGTGTATATGGCAGGGGGAGAGAGAAGGCAACCTAAAATAGATACACCATTTGGGTCACTGGGATTAGCTGGAGTAAGGGAATGTCTGTATGTTGTTGCCACTGAGAAATCACTAGGTTTGGCAGGCAACCAGGATTTGCTAAGCTTTTCCTTCAGCCAAGCAGCCAGGGAGTAAAATACTGTAGATGTAAGTGCTAGAATCTAAGTGCATCCCAAACATTGAGGGGGAAAAATTGTGACAGCCTGCTATCAGCTATGACTGTTTGGTTTAAGAGAAGAGTAAGGCCAGAGTACAAGTCAAGCCCAGCTCCAAAGAGTCTTAAGGACTATGTCAAAAATTACAGCCATTAGTGGATAAAGATGCTGTTTCTGGCATTGGGCTGTTTCCAAATGAGCACCTTTTTCCCACCCACCCAAACTCTATTCTAAACCATCTAGATTCCATTGGCTCAATTAAAATTGAATCTTTTCAGTCAAGAATAATCAGCAGTAATAGCAGTAATTCATTAGACCTAAGAATCCTCTCCTTTTGGTCTCATACTTCTGGATCTTTCAGATCTCCAGCTGTCTATTATCATCATGTCTTGGTGCTTAGACTTGAATGATGTTCAGGAGAGTCCTGGGCAGAATCTGGGGTTGCAAGAACCATAATGACTAGATTGGATTCCCCTTGTTTTAGCTGTTGATTTTGACTCTTGGGGTCTATCAATCTCTAAGGACTCCCTTGTCTCCTGCTCACTTTCTGAAAATGAGGCCAGGCAGTCATGATGCTTTGCCACTGACTAAACAACAGGACCTGAATTTGGTTACACACTTAAAGCATTCCTTACCCCTACCCATGTGCTCATGGTGTAAATATACTCTTTATATGATCCAATAGAGAACCATAATTGCATTTACAAGTACAGTTTCCTTCAGATTTCCTGGCTGAATAGATAGAAGTCTTTACCTATCTACTATTCCATTCAGCTTGAATGCTTGGAAACTAACCAAGGACAGAAGCAATCTAGAACTAAGGAGAAATTTCCTAATCACAAGAGCAATCAACCGATGCCTTCAGAAGTTGTGGGTGCTCCATCCCNCTTCTGATCTAGTTCCAGCATCAGATTTTCAGCTTCGTGGTTTCAAGGATAGCATTTCTATCTATAGTTAGGAGCAGCTGTGATCACAGATGGCTTAGATAAGACTGAATACAGGTTAGACTTATTCTTTAGGCATTTCGGCTTTAACAATGTTTATGTATTGCGAAAGTCATGAGAATGCAAAATGATTTCACTTCTTAGCCTGTCTTTCTGGATTTTATGTTCTTTATTACCACCATATATGCAGCAACTGGATGCAGGCTCAGCCCTCCAGGTTTCTTAGACATTGGGTGCAAGAAAGGTAAGGAAGAGTAAAGACATGTCCTATTCCTAATAGAGCAACAAGTGAAATAATCTTTTCCTATCTGGTGCCCTCTAGATATTTTGGGGATACATTTTCCATAATCAGTAAGTATCATGACCATAGGCCATGTCATATAGGGATTACAGATACTGTAGTTCCACATATCTAAGTAACAGTAATAGGGTTGAAAGGGACCCTGGAGGTCATCTAGTGCAGGGCTTTTCAACCTTTTCACCCATTGTACCACTTTTAGGATATGGCAACATCCGAGTACCACCAGTCGCCTACCAAGGTGTCAAAAACTTGATGACCAAAAAAAAAAAAAGGGAAAAAAGTGATAAAGTACAGTTAGTCCTCGACTTACAACAGTTCACTTAGTGACTGTTCGAAGTTACAATGGCACTGAAAACAGTGCCCCCCAAGCCACAGCCAAGCAAAACACCTGCATGCCCGCCCGGCAGCGCTCTTCCTCCTGTCCGAGGTTTTCATTGTTGTGAGCATTTCTGTTGAGGATTGGCAGCGGGGGTGGGGTGGGAGGGGTGTTTGGTTTTTATTCCCCCCATCTGCTGGGTGGTTGCAGCAGGTTTTGGTCACTTCACATGATCCTGGGATACTGTGACCATCATAAATATGAATCAGTTGCCAAGCATCTGAATGTAAATCATAAGACCCTGGAGATGCTGCAACATTCCAGCTGATTGGTGCTTCTTCTGGGCTCAGCAGAAGCACCAGGATCAGTGCTGCTTTCCAGCTGGAGCCTTTTGCTGATCCTGGCTCTTCTGCTGAGCCCTGACAGCCTTGCAGCTCCAGCCGTCTCTCGCTCAGGCTTGAGCAGGGCTGCCACCGGTTCAGCTCATTCCCCTCCCCAGCTATCACTTTTCTAGGATGGTTGCATACCACCTGCCAGGTGCCAATGTACCACAGGTGGTACCCGTACCACTGGTTGAAAAGCCCTGATCTAATGAATAGTCCAACTTCCTGCTGTCACAGGACACCTCTACTATTTCTGAAAAATGGCTATCCAGTCTCTTCTTAAAAGCGTCCAGTGGCAGGGTACTCACAACTTCCGAAGACAATTTGTTCCACATGTTAATTGTTCTCACTGTTAGGAAGTTTCTTCTTACTTCTAGGTTGCTTCTCTCCTTGGTTAGTTTCCATCCATTGTTTCTCATCCTGCCTACAGGTGCTTTAGTAAATATGTTGTCCCCCTCTTCCTTGTGGCAGCCCTTCAAGTATCAGAAGATTGCTATCATGTCAGCACTGGTCCTTCTTTTCACTAGACTAGACATCCCCAGTTCCTGCAATCGTTCTTCATATATTTTAGCTTCTAGGTCCCTAAACAATTTTGTTGCTCTCTTCTGAACGCTTTCCAAACTCTCAACATCATTATCATCATTATTATACTTCATTATTATGCATTATATAATATCATTATTACACTTTATTATTATCAGATTGTGCCAGAGCTAATTATTGTATGTTATTATTATTATTATTATTATTATTATTGTTTATATTTATATCCCGCCCTTCTCCTTGCGGACTCAGGGCGGCTAACAACCAGATAAAAATGCAAATCCCAAAACTACAGATTAAAACATAATTAAAAACAAATATTACTAATTGGTCTAATTAATTTAAAATTACTTTAAAACCCCCATTAAAAACTTTCCCCTAGGCCAGTCCTGCAAGCTGGAATAACC
>NW_015387498.1:576704-580580 GCF_001527695.2 Protobothrops mucrosquamatus | reverse complement strand
AACCATAATTGCATTTACAAGTACAGTTTCCTTCAGATTTCCTGGCTGAATAGATAGAAGTCTTTACCTATCTACTATTCCATTCAGCTTGAATGCTTGGAAACTAACCAAGGACAGAAGCAATCTAGAACTAAGGAGAAATTTCCTAATCACAAGAGCAATCAACCGATGCCTTCAGAAGTTGTGGGTGCTCCATCCCTGAAGGCTTTCAAAAAGAGACTGGACAACTATTTGTCTGAAATGATATAAGGGGATTGGACTAGAAGACCTCCAAGGTCACTTCTATTATTATTCTATTCCACCACTAACATGGTGTTAAAAATGTGAACCTGAATAGAAAGATCTATTTCTCAAAATCTACAACCGAGAATGAAAAATGGCATGAAATGCTTTTAATGCAGCACCTTGGAATACAAAAAACGCACAAGTTAATGCTTGTAAATAGTAGAAAGAAATGGAAGCAACTCAAGCTTGTTTTGCACAGTTCTGTATTTGTGATTCCAACTATTTCAATTTTTTAATCTCTTGTGTTTCAAATGGGGATTGCACAGTACAAATGAGTAACATTATGGGAATCCAGAGTTTTCCTAGCTGTATTTTGTAGGGTATCTACACAGACTACTGGCTCACAAGTGTGAAGATAACCTCAAAAAAAATGAGGCTGAAATTTTATCCTCTTTACACCAGAGGCAAGAAAGTTAGAAGTCATTTTATTTCAATAAAAAAAGGAAAGAAAGTAAGAGTCACTTTTATTTCCTTCTAAATGCTGATACATCTTTCAGAGTTTAAAAAGCTGCTATGGGATTACTTTTATTTGTGTTTTTACTTTCAATTAGGCCCATTTCCTCTGTGATATAAGCATGAGCAGCTGCGAGCATGTAACAGTTATAATGATAAAAGAATTTATTTTAATTTGAACTCTGGCAAAGCATTCATTAAACCACTTCAATGCTAATTTTAAAAAAAGAAGAATAAGCAAGAGAATTATAGCAAGCTTTGATAGACTATTTTTTCCTGAAAAATCAAATTTGCAGACTTTTCAAACAGATGTCTAAAATTCACCTGTTTGTGAACACGAAAATAGGGTTATTACTTAAATTAAAATCAAACCCAAAGGTGTTTGCACTGCATATATCTTATAACATCTTAATTCAAAAGATAAGGAGTCTGCATTTGACCAAAGAATTCTCCCAGATGTAGCAGTGGTGATGCTTAATTGGGTTTTTAAAAATTGGTTATCTAATAACACAGAGGATAAAAAGGCTTCCTGTGTTTATCCTAAACCAGGGGTAGGCAACCTTGGCTCTTTTATGACTCGTGGACTTCAATTCCCAGAATTCCTGAGCCAGCACAGCTGGCTCAGGAATTCTGGGAATTGAAATCCACGAGTCATAAAAGAGCCAAGGTTGCCTACCCCTGTCCTAAACCAAACAAGTTGGCTGCAAAAGCCTTAAAAAAAAACAAATTCCTAATTTATTTCACTTATTATAAAATAAACTTTATATTATGGTTCTTTTTCCCTGACACTTATTTTTTCATCTAAGTGTTGCTTGAACGCTATAAGCCAAATAGAGGTGGCCTGAAGTATTCTTAGCTAAATCAGTGTGGTAACGGGTTCCAGTGTAACAAATGGAAAGTAGCATTTGCTGGAACATACTTGTGAGAAGAGTTACCTCAAGCTGCAACAAGTCGATTTGAGGGGGATTCTTTATCTGCTTTGCTTTAGAGCTAAAAAGGTAGATTCGTGGTAGGTAGGTAGGTAGTGAAATACAACGTAAAGACTTGAGTGTGTTGGTTGGATATTCCCGAAAAGTATAAAACAATGTCTTTTCATCTGCACATGATCTATTTCCATGATTACTGTATTTTAGTGTCTGCTAAGAACAGCTTATCTCTTTTAGGTTGCAAATAAAGATGACTTTTGTGCATATGATTCTGAAATTATCTTCTTCTTCTTGTGCCATATCTGTTATCAGACGTTGGCGATCATGTTGGCGATCCTGTTTTTATCAGCAGCTGCACGAAAAAGTGCTGCTGAGTTTTGTCCAAACCAGTCCCTTAGATTTTGAAGCCACGATGTTCTTCTTCTGCCTGGACCTCGTTTGCCTTCAATCTTTCCCTGGAGGATTAAATGGAATATGCCATATTTTTCTAGGTGTCGCATCACATGTCCAAAATATTCTAATTTTCGTTTTTTAATTGTTTTGATGATTTCCCTTGGCTTTCCCAGGCGGCTTATCACCTCCTCATTTCTGATCTTGTCAACCCAGCTTATACGTAACAGCTGCCTGTAAATCCACATTTCAAATTCTTCTAGTCTCTTCAGGTGGCCTTCTGTCAGAGACCAACTCTCTACTCCATAGAGCAGGATAGAAAAAAATTTCAAATTTCAGATATAATATAATCTGAAATTATATTATAGCCCAAATACAGATTTAATGCCTCAGTGAAAACTAACCCTAATTGTAGAAGATGGTTGCGGAATTGGGGAATTGGTTATCTCCACTTGTAAATTATTTGTCAGTATATTGAATCATATGCAACAAAAGTCGTCACCACTTACTTTAGAATGCGAATGTAAGATAGCATTAGAAAACTTACAGAGGATAAGTCGATGTTTACCAGATGTTTACCAGAATGTTCAAACAGAAAACTGCCTATCCAAAAATCATGTGTTTCTGAAAACAAGATTCTGGAAAGAAAAATGGGCCGACTGATCTTAAAATTTTGAAATACCCACTAGTCAAATATTCATTTTTGTGCACTTTTGCAGTATTATCTACCTATCTATTAATATAAATTATTCCACTTCCAAGGACCAGGGCAGTTCATGATACAAAGCCATTTTAAAAATCTTGTACAAACTTTGGATAGAGTCAAATAATCTTATGTCTGTAATACTGATATCTTGAATTTCAGTTAATACTGATAGACTTATTTCATTTTATTATGAAACAAATTTATATACTTTTTAGAAACTATTTTTATTTTTCTCTTTTTATCTCTAATGCTTTAGGATTTCTAAAGAATAAAATGTTCATAATTTTAATCTAAGTACATAAATACTACTGAATTAAAGTGAAACAATGTCTCCAAATTCATAACATGACAATAAAAGGAAAATATCAATATAAAAATATAATATAAAAATTCTGCAAAGCAAGACAAATTCCCTGCTTAGGCAAGATCTGAATCCTACTTTGAAGTTTTATGTTTTACTTACAACTTACAACCATAACTGAGCCCTGAAATTTCTGTTGCTAAGCGAAACATTTGTTAAGTGAATTTTGCCCCATTTTATGACCTTTCCTAATACCTTCACTGCAGGTGTTAAGTTAGCAATACAGTTGTTAAGTGAATCTGGCTTCTCCATTGACTTTGCTTACAAGAAAGTCGCAAAAGGGAATCACATGACCTGTGGGACATCGCAACTGTCATAAATGAGTCAGTTGCCACGTGTCTGAATTTTGATCACGTGACCCTGGGGATGTTGCAATGGTCATAAGTATGAAAAATGGTCATTTTTTCAGTGCTCTTTTAACTTTGGTCACTAAATGAACTGTTGTAAGTTGAGGATTACCTGCATTGCATTACAGAAGTATCTGGTATATAATAAATATTAACTCTTACAGTGTATGCCTCAAAGCCCAAATATACACATTTTCCTGGGTGGTCTTCCAAAGCTTCCATTTAAGGAAGAAAAAAATTAGAAGAAAATGAATGTTTTTTCAAGATTGCCAGAATGGGAATATTTGGATTAATCTAAACTATTTTATACGCGCAGATGGTATTTAGCTTTGGAAATAAGAGCTGCTGTTGATTTCAATTTGAACTGTACTGAAAAAAAAATATCACGCTTCATGTGACTCTACATTC
>NW_015387498.1:555628-576311 GCF_001527695.2 Protobothrops mucrosquamatus | reverse complement strand
CCAAAGCTTCCATTTAAGGAAGAAAAAAATTAGAAGAAAATGAATGTTTTTTCAAGATTGCCAGAATGGGAATATTTGGATTAATCTAAACTATTTTATACGCGCAGATGGTATTTAGCTTTGGAAATAAGAGCTGCTGTTGATTTCAATTTGAACTGTACTGAAAAAAAAATATCACGCTTCATGTGACTCTACATTCTCCATTTAGCAACTCAGAAAATGTTTTATTTCTTGTTCATTTTATCTATAATTTGGTCTTGCTTCCTTTTGGTTAATCTGTGCTCAACAGCCTTTTCCAATGTTAGTCCTGCATTTTTAGAACCTCCAAATGGACTTATTTTCTCATCTGAATGAATCATATTAGAAAGATTTGAATTTGAAATGAAGGCTCCTTGGCACTTAGTTGCTAAAGAAACTGGCCAAAGGGAAATTATTCAGACATCTGTTTTTAAATACCTTCCCTGTAGCTACACAAAAAATTGTTTAAATTGTGTTTAATGAAGCCACATAAAAAAATAGAAGCTACTAGTTCAACAGAAGCAGAACTTCAGCAAAAGGAAAATATTTGTGCCTTTATGTAGATATAGCAATAGCACTTAGACTTATATACTGCTTCACAGTACTTTACAGTGCTCTCTAAGCGGTTTACAGAGTCAGCATACTGTCCCCAACAATCTGGGTCCTCATTTTACTGACCTCAGAAGGATGGAAAGCTGAGTCAACCTTGAGCCCTTCAGGATTGAACTCCAGACTGTCAGCAGACTTTGCCTGCAATACTGCAACCTAACCCCCATGCTACCACAGTTCCATCCACTACAACAACATCTAAATGCAGAAAATGATTTTCATCTATGTACAAACTATTTATGAATATGACACCTTATATTATATTTCTTATATTGGCCAGATTACTTTTTTGACACAGACGGAAATATATCTTCATAAAGCTTCTTGCAAGAGGATAAAGTTTGGGATTGCAGTGACTCAAAAGGGCCCCAAAAGAAAATACCTGTTTGCTTGATTTTTTTAAAAAAAGAAATACCTACAACTTAGACTGAGATGTGTAATGCTTTGTTGAATTGTACCATCATTCTGAAATTACAGCAAAATTATATTTAATGGAAATAGGTTTTGACAAACTATAACTGGGACCAACGACCTTATTTTCAGCTTTAGATCAACCAACAACTTCAGCTGGGAAAAAAAAACACCAATTAACATTATTTGACACTGAATAGCTAGTCATTTGTACATAATCAATAAAGATGCAAATTAACTGTCCTCTTTCAATCTATTCTAAATGGTTTATCAACTTGTACACTATTCACAGCCCAATAAAAGGTAATATTCTAACAGACTGAGGGTTCATCTAATCTATTTCCCAGGAGATCACACATTTATCAATTCTAAGTAGAAATCGCAGAATGAGATAGAAACCACATGTTTTGTAATATTAAAAAGGGGAGGGAAAGTGCTTCCTACAAAAACAGAAAGAAGCCTAATTCATTTGGACCAAGTTGTGATCTAGCTTTCAAATTCTTTCAGACCTATCTTTCAAACATTTAAAAATGAAGAAAATGGCTTGACCTAAATTCTGATATTTAAAAGAATGAATGAACGAATGCAAGTGGTGTAGAGGTTATGCAAAAACAGATTTCAGGTTATATGAAGCACTACTGTAAGAGTGGATAAACTCAACTATTTGGCATCAAAGCTCATACGAGACGACTTTTGCAACAAAATAGCTGGATATTGGTGGTGCAATTTTAGCCTACAGGATTTGGGCTGGAATTAAAGGTCAGAATTCGAGAGATTAACCTTTGGAAAATACCTTGTTCTCCTTCCTGTTCTCCTGCCCCCAAAATGGGGCAAGAATTTTCAGCTAGATTCCTTGGAGCAACCTATCAAAAAGGATAAGAAGCTATATTGGGGATCTAGATGAATTCTCGAATTCTGTGCTACTAAAAAAGCAAAGCTTTCCAATGATCATTTCCCCTTTTAAATGAATGTGTAAAAGCCAGAATTTACTTGGCTCTATCTAGAGCAGTGAACATAACATACCAACTCCTGTGTTGTAGGTAGCTAAGCTAGTGTCCGGCCATAAATTCTACTAATGAACGAATACAATATAATGTTTACATTCCTTTTTAAGATATTACAGTCCCTAGCTATTGAACCAGGCCCACTTCCACAGGGAAATGATAACTGTTTTCTGAGCAAATAGTAATGATTTAAACTGGCATGCCTTTCTATATAACAGCATACCGCTGAAAAGCAAATCATTTTGCTGCAATAAATACCAGATTCTACCACACAGGGGCAGCTTCTGACAGCACAGCCACCACCTGTAGCTGCCTTTGTTAAATCATTTTTTAGTGAAAACTTGTAAATTTGCTTATTGGATGTACTGTAAGTTGTAAACTGTAAGACATGCTTACAGAACATGCTACACAAACAAGAAAAAAGATGCAAGGCTACTGCCCAAATCCTGATAGACCAAACCTGGAATTTTGAATCTCAAATTCAGAATAACCTGAAAACTTAATCTGAACTAATTAAAATGCCAAAGCTGTTCATCTACTTGTTATGTTTAATTTCTGGCCCATGGTGAGCATCTTGTTATTAACAGGAGCATCTCTTTTCAGGAATAATCTATTTAATTCTTGTTTCCCAAGCACCACGATACATCAGTTCTACTGAAATCAATGGAAAAGTTGCCATTCTCAAAAATGATCACCTTTCCTTTGGGTTACTCCTTTGGAATGTTCTCTCTGCTCTGGGACAATATAGCTGTGAAAAAGGATCCAGATTAATGGCGAGGTTCCTTGCTTTAAAAAAAAATTACTCAAGCAATATTTAATTTCAATTGTTAATCCAATAGGAGAGAATATATGTAGTTCAGTATTGAACTGTGAAGTCCTTGGTTGTCTCTTAATATCAAGTATGGGATTTGTTCCCTGTTTATATACAGTAGTTTATCCTGCCAGTGGTGGCAGGATAAACTACTACAGTGGTGTAGTTTTCTCTTTGGTAGTCTCCTGATTAGGGTATTGTTATTTGTTTGATTGTCTCATGTTAATCTTTGCTTATATTGGTGCTGGTTGCTGGAAAGGGTGTTTTCTGGTCTTTATGTTTCCTTTTCAGCATTTTTATTGTCCTTGAATGGTGTGTAAACGTGGCTTATTCCTATGTGTCTACTGATGACTGATTTGTCTGAATACCAAGCTTCCAGGAATTTCCTAGTTTTTTGGGGGATTTATCTTGGTGTAGAATGTTCACAGTTTCCCAGTTGAAACCATGGGAGAGTCTGTCCTTGTGTTGTGAGATTATGGCATTTTCATTGTGCCTTCTGACTAATTGGTGTTCATGATGTGTTTAGCTAGTCTTTTGCCTGTCTCTTCTACACAGTGGCTGTTACATTCCTTCCACTGTATATTGTAGATAACATCTCTTTTTTCTTTTGGGTCTTTTAATTTATTTAACATGCTTTAGAAGGCTTTAGTGGTTTTGTATGCTACAGTGATGTCATGAGATTGTCATAGTCTGTAGGTGGTTTCTGATATGTTTTTGGTACTGTGTTATCCTTTTCCATAGTATGTGTTTGATTGTGCTGTAGTGGGTTGAATGGTCAGTGACTTTTTGGTAAAGTTGTATGGGTGTCCATTTTGATGGAAGTTACTGTTTTTAAAAAAATCACACATTGTTTTACATTTAAAACTGTTTTCATTATTTTCATTTTGCTGATGTTATCACTACTATTTAGGAATAACAAAAATATTTAAATGTACAAAGAGACATTTTGCATGCAATTATTTATGCTTAAGGAAAAAACGATCAGCCATTTCTTTTCACAGTTCTTTCATTTCTCTATTCTTTCTTGTAATATTGACATTTCTGAACATTAGTGCTAGAAAACATCAGGTAAAAATCCTCAGTAAAGTTAAACAATTGAATATATAAAAACATTTTTGTTCTACTTTTCAGAATTAAGTTATTTAAAGCGATGGGAACTTTTAGGCTACATTTTTGGAAGGTCAGTTTTAAAAATTACACATGAGTACCGTAATTTATGGTCATTAATATTCATTAATCTAAATGTAGAATTTTTTTCAAAAAAAAATGCCTTATTCTAGATTTAAAAGTGAAAAAAGTAATATTCATTCATCATTGTAACTATGATACAACCTTCTTGTTTCATGAAACCATAAAGCTGTCATTTTGACACTTGAAAAAATATATCTGCATAATGTGTATACATGTGCATATTAGCTGAAAGGCAACCCATTCATTTTATTTAAAATTTATGTTGTGAGGATCTTGGACAAGGTACCTTCAGAACTATTTTTTCTCTCCCCCACCCCTGTCCTGTCTCTCAGACAAAATCCACACCTGATCTTTGTCTTGGTGCAAATAAACAAGCAACAATAGCAAAAAGGAGAGACATCAGAATACAGGGTTAGGGCAAGGGCTAGGGCTAAAGTTAGGGTTGGAGATCTTCCAGAAGTAACCCCGACTTTCACTGGTGCACCTATGGTAGGGCATCTGCCCACTGGGCCACCTACCACCTCCATGGCCCGCCACAGATCACCCAGGCAGCCCAGCAGTGCCATGGCAGCCACGCCCTCTGCCCATGCCCCGCAGCATCATCTGTGCACAATGGGGCGCAAGAGCAGAGTCTTGTCCCCACTGCCCAGCTACCATGTCCTTGGCTGCACTGCTTCGCATGGGCCTCGCCCAGGGGCGGCTCTCCTCCAGGGGGGCTGCTGGTGATGAGGGGGCCATGGGAGGAGGCGGGGCTGGGGAGACGGTGCATGTACCCACAGAGAGAGCTCCGAGTGCCGCCTCTGGCACCCGTGCCAAAGGTTCGCCACCACTGGCCTATATGTTTAAAATAGATACATATGTGCATAAAGTAGTAGGATATAAATGAACTCTTATACTCATCCTGAATTCAAATAAACACCCAGCTATATGTGTGCACAACTAGTGACAGAGGAAAAGAAAACCACCTTCCACTTAGCAGTCAATTTAAAATCAGAGAGGGTTCTGGCCCTCTGGAATTTTACATTTAAAAAGAAAGAAAGGAAAAGACTTTAATAAATTAAGATAAAGAGAAAACTGGCATGCCACTAAGAAGGCTCCATAAACTTTCTTAAGAAAAATAGAAGTGATGGGCAGCAACATCCCTGTGCTTTGTGTATTTGCCTACCTCCCTAGATAAGCAAGAATAATAGAAAGTACATAGCAGCTGGTAAATCAACGTCATTAGTTATGACCTCAGTGACCATTTGGTAGATAGGTGTTCCTCCACTCCAGCAACCACTTGCAAGAGCCCCCGTAGCACATTCCTGAAACTTTAAATGACTCGAAAGCTGAGAAAGATCAGTAGAAGCTGCCATCAGGGTTCCTTTTCAATGCTTTTGCAGGAAGATGAACATTCTTGAAAGGAAGCCTAGCAAAAAGGATGTGGGGGAGACCTTGAAGAGATCACTGGGTGAATAGATCTGTACAAAGAAAAAAAATGAGAACAACCGCTCCCCTTTCTGCTCAGTGGCCCTTGAAAAACATCTAAATAGAACAGAGAGGCATCCAGCTGGAGAACTAACAGATTTGGCACATGTGTTTCTTTTTTTTACTTTTGTGTCTAGTGCTCTTAAGTCATCTTAAGTCCTTGTGACCACCTGCACAAGTCCATGCTATTTTCCAGGCAACTTGTTCTGAAAGTGGTTTATAATAATAATAGTAAAGTTGGACGGGGTCCTGGAGGTCATCTAGTCCAACCCCCTGCTCAGGCAGGAAACCCTATACCATTTCGGACAAATGGCTATCCAGTCTCTTCTTAAAAACTTCCAGTGTTGCAGCATAGTGGCGAAGACCTCCGTCCAACAAGGTGACCAATTAACAAGATTGACAGTCCTTCAAAGAGGAATCAAGATCCAACGAAGAGAGGAACTAATCAAAGGTAGGCAACGAAGAACAGGACGGAAGTCCGTGGAACCTCTTATCGAACTGAGGGAGAAGAAACACCGTCGGGGACTCTATAACCTTGTGACGATAGATGTCTCCCCTCGTCCTTCTTTTTGTTAAACTAGACATACCCAATTCCATCAACCTTTCCTTATATGTTTTAGCCTCCAGTCCCCTAATCATCTTTGTTGGCTTCCTTCTTTCTCCCTACGACTAAAAATGAAAGACAGAAAAGCCTAAAGTCCCCAGATAGCTTTGTTCCCAAGGCAGGACTAGAATCCTGGTCTCTCAGTCTCTGGGCTGGTACCTTTAACCACTACACCATCTGACTGTCTTTGAGAGCATAGATCTCTATTTATATATTAACATGTGGGAAAAGAGCAACATGTTTTAGGTTAGACTGACTTCAATAATTACAATGTCAACCTCCTGGGAAAACAATCAGAATTTTAAATATACCCTGCTCTTCCCTGCCAGAATTATTCCTTTTTTTTATCTTTTTAATGTTAAAGAACCAGAGCTATTAAACTTTGCCCAGTTTTCCTGCCAAGGATATTATTTTGATTGGCTGCAGGTTTATGTTTGCCTAAGTAATAAGCAACATAAGATTGGAAGTTGCCAGCAGGGAAAACATGTAATTTATACCCTCTTACTCCTTCCCTTAAGAGTCAAAGAGACTTTGCAGAAGCTTCAGTATGAAAAGATTCCCCATTTATCTCCTGAAGGTGGTGAAGGAGAATCACAGGTAAATTGCATAGGTAAATTTCTGTGTTGCACTGAGATGAATACAAGAACAGCCTAAAAGTGGTGCAAACATGTAGCATGTTGAAGCACCTTGATAAAATGTCATTTGGTTGGAATCAAAAATGGATGAAAGAAAGCCCTTAATCTTCTGATCTAAATTTGCATCTCTTCATCAATGCATTACCCTTCAAAATTCACACTGCTCCAACTTTTACTATATTATTTTCTCACAACAAAAGGAGCCTAAATGTGGTAGAAAAATGTGGGAACGGAGGGAAGGAAAGGGAATTTCTGGATATGGGAGACATCAAAATGGTTGGTTGGGGATATTTTGAAGAATTGGAAGGTCACTAAGTTTAAGAAAGCCCTTTAGCTTTAAAAGTCTAAGTTTGAGTATAGTATTTAACTATATTTATGGTGCTGAATTAAATTTCTCTTACTTTCTCTTGTTTCTTTGATAGATTCCTCATCTTTAACAACTGTATAGCAGGCAGGGACAATATTTATGAATTTAGCTTATGATAAGGAAGAAGTTTCTTCAGTTTGTTTCTGGATGACTTACCAAAGTCCACAAGTTTCTTCCTAAATGGAACTTGAAGGTTTAAAAAGATGATCACCAAGGGAGGCAAAAACTGATAGGCAGAGATTGAGCCCTGAAGTACTTTAACACTGTTCTACATTACTGATCTATACAAATTACGGCCGTTATTTTCTGATAAAGTACAATTTGAATATAGCACATCTCACATTCTATTTTAGAATGCTGTTCAATTGACAACATCTATATTGACAATCATTTACATAACGTCTAATGTTTAAGACCAAACTTTTAAGAACTGAGATAATCCAGTGTCTAAAAGATAGCACTCCACATTGCAGTTAATTGAATTATTCCCCCATAGACGTATTTTCCCCACATGTGATACTAGATATCAGGGACCAGCCTTAGTCTAAATATCCTGGTTTTCTGGGAGATTGATTTTTTTTAATTGTTGGTATTAAACGTTCTTTTGATGGAAACTGAATCATTCTAACCTCTGTCTTCATTCATTTGTTCATCCATCCATCCATCAATTTATCCATACATTCATTGATCCATTTGCTTCAGTACCTCATTTATTTATTTATTTATTTATTTATTTATTTATTTATTTATTCATTCATTCATTCATTCATTCATTCATTCATACAATTCCTATGGAACAATTAAGTTTTTTAATGCCCTTTTAAAAAGATAGAAGGTTGGGGACATTCCTTACCTCAATGATAGCTTGTTCCACAAATCAGAAGACGCTACTGAAAAGGTACATCAAGTACATCTTGATGTCAATCCCTTTCCCTTCTTAAAGGATGAGGTTACTTAGCAGACTTTGCCTCAGCAATCACATAGAACAGACCAAAACTGGATGGAAAAGATGGTCCTGAAGGTATTGAGTATCAAGCCATGTAGTGCTTTAAAAATATTAAGCGGCACTTTGAGTCAGGCGCAGAAACAAAATGGTAGCCAATGCAGTGACATCAGGATAGGAGTAATACCACCGGATCTACTATGTGTTTTTTGACCAGTTAAAGCTTCCAAGTGGTCTTCAATGTTTTCTCTAACTATCTCATGTTTTTATCATCATAATTTTAAGAAAACTCCAGTTTTGGCAGGATTATAGAAAAAAAAAACATCAATATCCAATTGTTATGATGAGAAGAAATCTTATCATCCATCAGAATGCTATGCCAAAATCAACACTATCACTAACCTCTCTTTTTCAAACATTAAATTTCTTTTACACCTACACCCCAAAATAAGATTGGCCAAGAAAATTGTGAGCTTCAGTGCTCAGCAAGATTTTGCCACCAATTTGGTTATTCTTTCTTCTGCTTCCTGTTAGTAATAAAAGTGGACAACATAGCTTGCTTGCAAGATATTTGCAACAAGAGCCACAAAGATGATTAGGGGACTGGAGGCTAAAACATATAAAGAATGGTTGCTGGAATTGGATATGTATAGTTTAATGAAGAGAAGGACTAGGGGTGACATGATAGCAGTCTTCCAATATCTCAGGGGTTGCCTCAAAGAAGAGGAGGTCAAGCTATTCTCCAAAGCACCTGAAGGCAGGACAATAAGCAATGGATGGAAAGTCATCAAGGAAAGAAGCAACCTAGAACTAAGGAGAAATTTCCTGACAGTGAGAACAATTAATCAGTGGAACAACCTGCCTCCAGAAGTTGTGAATGCTCCAACACTGGAAGTTTTTAAGAAGAGACTGAACAACCATTTGTCTGAAATGGTATAGGGTTTCCTGTTTGAGCAGTGGGTTGGACTAGATCTCCAAGGTCCCTTCCAACTCTAGTATATTGTTACTGTTATTTTATGTATGAGCAAAGGGTTCTCTGGAGGAATAGAAATATTAATGGAAAAACTAAAGGACTTTGGGGTGTTAGCTGGCTTTAAAATATGAAAAAGTGTTAACAAAAAGCATTGATGAAAAAAATGAAATACTTCGATATCATTATGACTAATATGGATTGTGTATTATACCAGAATAATTGTGAAGAATGAATGAAATCAAGGATGTGTTAAGATAGGAGAAATTAAAACTACAGTATCATAATTGGATTCTGTGGATTCTACAGTATCATTTTAATTCTGTGATTAAAATGAATGTTTTGCCAACACATTGAACTGAAACCAGAAATTTCAATAAACCTAACACTTACTATGAGACCAAAAATGATGAAACTCTTAGAATTGCACACAGTGATTCTCATCAGTTTTTAGCATTGCTTGGAACAATAAGTAGCCAACCCAAGATGATTTCCAATGAGATTCCCTGAATTGGAGATATATACTCAAACACACCATATGACTTGCCATATGATTTATGTGGCACGGTGCCTGTTATTATTAAACTGTAATATTAGAAGGCAGCCTTCTCATTCATATGGGAACATTTCTCACAAATGGTCCATTTGCACAATACATATTTAGCTACACCTGGAGGCAAAATGTCTAAGTCTTCATCCATTTTACCAGTGGGCAGGAAACAAGGAAATCTGCTCAGTTCTGGAATAATTTGCAAATAGTATTTTTGTTTGCCAAGAGTAATTATTGCCACAAAAGCAGTTACAGTGCAAAATGATGTGACAAAGCATAAACTCGTAACAGTATTTCTGCCTAAATCTAGTCTTCAAGATGAAGGCAATTTGGATTCAGTGTTCATGTACCAATTTAGTCCATATTGTTATGTATTGAATGCATTTTTTTTCTCAGAATCTATTTATTGTAACACAAATTTCAAAAGTAAAACTAGGGAATGGAAAATACCTAAAAATCCCTACTCTCACCAACACTGATAGGGCAAGCCACTAGATTATAAACTGATATCAAACCCCACTCCCTACTATGGTAGCGCTGATGATGTTACCTACTTTGGGTAGTGAAATGTCTGCAGTAAAACAGCAGAAAGCACCTCATTTCAACCGTGAGCTACAAATATTCTCCTTTATTGGTGCCTAAAAAATATTTATGAAAAGTGTTACAAGGAGCGTTCTGGACTCAAAATGGCTATATTTGAGCTTAAAACTGATGTCACCAGGTTCCATGTTTAAAATGGATCTACGACAAAGATAGAAAATTTCTGGAATGGTGATATAAGTTCTAGTGAAATTGGCATAGCCTAATTCAAATTCGGGACAATTGTTTTGAATCTGAAACTTTTAAAATGTTCACAAATGTCCACTGTAAAACAATTCTAACAATGTGTTATGGATAATAAATAGTATTGAAAACAGAAGTGCCAATATCAAATGTAAATCAATGATGCAGTCACATCTGGAATATTGTCCATAGTTTTGTTTGCTGTGCCTCCAAAAAATATGGTGGAGTTGTCTGTAGAGATTCTCAATCATGCAGGTCATGGTTGTCCCAAAAGTGGTTTTCCAAAAGGCAACTAGACTTCCTTGTTTTTTCCTTGAAAACGTTTCATTTTTTATCCAAGAAGCTTCTTCAATTCAGAATTGAAGAAGCTTCTTGGATGAGAAGTGAAATGTTTTCAAGGGGGGAAAAAAACAAGAAAGTTCAGTTGCCTTTTAGAAAAGCACCTGTGAGATATGGAGTTAGGTTCAGAGGAGGGCAGCTAAGATGATTAAAAGAATAGAAGAAAGCTTGGAAATTTAGATAAATTTTTAGTCTAGAAACGGAGCAAATGAGAGAGGATATGATAAAATGTGTAAGATTATGCCCAGCTAACGGAGCTCTGTAAATTTCTGAAATGCTTCCCATCAGTAAAGCTGCTTCACAAAGCAAAGTGAAATGAAGTTACTGCTCTACCCAGACCTAATATTTAACAGACAGCATGCAATGGGTTTGAAGGCTGATGATTATAAGACTTCATATTTGAAGCCTGCCAAAATCACCAGGAAGCAAAGCCAGGAAAAAAAAATCAATTTCATATTGTGGAGTTAAAACATATAAATTAGAAAATTGCTTGTAATTTTCTCATAAATAATGTGAATGGCTCAGCATATTTGATTAATTTAATATATTTTTGAATATTCATTTGCCTTATGATAATGTATTTCACTTCTAATGCCGCAAACATTTTGTGAAGAAATGTTCTTTTCCAGTCTATGTATTACCTGGGACTGTTGGACTCTGCATTGTTTAGGAAAAGAAGATTTTATATATATATATATACTAAAACAAACCATTGGTTTATCCAACGCAATATTATCAATATAAAGACATTATTGCATTCACAAATGGGTTTTATATGTTTCACATATGATGCACATAAAAACAAAAGCTTGGAATCAACAATTGCCATCTTGTAGAAAATTGACAAAGTATCATAAATACCAACGTCTATTTTTATGTCGGTTACCATGTGGTCACTTTGAAACAATGTATGTAAATATCCTTTCCTCTCAGGCAAACTTTTTTAATATATGCATTTATTTTTAAAATGTGCATGAGGGCATTTTTTATTTTCATTCTGAGCCAATAATTTTATCATGAAATCTGAACCACTGTGAAATCAATAAGTGATGTCTGTCTGTTAAAACTGCTGTTGGTTTTGATTTACTTTTGAATGAGCTCTTTGAGCCTTCCCTCCTTATTTATTTGCTTAATTTAAAATCGTTTTTAAAAAATTCGCATTGTACCATTCCAAGTTTCTGGATTGTGTACAACAATGTAAAAAAGCATAACAGAAACATCCCAGTTGTCTCAGTTAAAAGTCAAAATGCAATTACAGAATTGCAAAATGTTTCCTTTCTACCACCATATTTCACGTAGGTACCAAATTTCTGTGTAAAGAAAAACAAACAAACATTTTCAACAACTTCTTGAATGCCAGGAAAAAAGAGGGGAGGCCTATGTAAGGATCCTTTATTGCTGTGCCAGTTTCTTGATCTTATCTACCTCAAAGAGTTACAATATAATGGGGATCTATCATGAAGAAGGTCTATCTTCTAACCCACATTCCACTCACTACACCCCAAGAGGCACTGATAAGGGCCCCTCTGTAGATTTTCAAAGGATAAGAAAATTCAGTTTGGATCCAGACAACCCCTTGGTTATCTGGATGTGCTGTGTAAGGTATAAGGTAATAAATAATCATAACTTTGAACTGATTTGCTGGTAACCAATGTAGTGACAGCAGAATGGATGAAGCTCCATGATAGATCCTGCATTATCTATCAGTTAAAGCTTTCAGAGTTTCTTCAGATAATTCTAATTGCTGAAGGGAAAAGGAAAAGCAGATTGAAGCTATCTTTTTGTCTTTTTGTCTAGAATCTTCTCAAGTTGATCCAATCTACATTTATTCTGTAATTTTTTACCAGAAGCCCCCTCTAGATTATCACTCTGTCCTTGCAACCTTTTTTTAAAAAAAAGTATAGTCCTGCTTGTAAATTTGGTCCACACTTATTTTTAATGAAAAATGGTCATTCAAATAGTTTGGAAGCACTCCTTTCACCTGATCCCAGCCTGCCACCTTATCCCAGCCTCACCAAGTCTTAAAAAGGACTCTATTGAAGAAAAGAGTTTTCTTTTTTTTAATACATCCCCAAGTTTTTCCAGTTGAATAAAAGGGTGGCAATTTTGAGTTGAGTTTCTTCATTTGGGAGCTTAGGATAAAAGATACCTGAGCATTATCTTGTTATTTTGCCTTTTTTTGTTCTGATCTGATTTTGATCTGATCTGATCTGATCTGATCTGATGGATGGAAACTAATCAAGGAAAGAAGCAACCTAAAACTAAGGAGAATTTTCTTAACAGTGAAAACAATCAATCAATGGAATGGCTTACCTGTAGAAGTAGAGGGTGCCCTATTGCTGGAAACTTTTATGACAGCCATTTATCTGAAATGGTATAGGATCTCCTGCTCAAATGGGGAGTTGGACTAGAAGACATGCAAGGTCCTTCCAACTCTGTTATTCTGTGTTCTTTGTTCTCAATTTAGTCATAAACTTGCATGCCTTCTTACTTCATGTCTAAAGTTGTACTTATTAAAAATTGACTATGCCTGTAAGTCACTTACCGACTGCTCACATCAGTACTGAGGTTTCCTCCATCTCTTTTTGGAGATGAGGCTAAGCATGATGCCTTAATATAGCATCAACATTCTTTCTATTTTGTTTTTGTTTCCAGCCAAATAAGAACATAAGCAAATTCTCATTCTTCACCACAAACTATAGTCAAATCTTGCTTCCTTCCAACATTCTTGTGGTCTATTTAGACTTGCAGGCAACATTTTTCATTGTTGATTAGTAATGATGATATTGTTCTTTCTATGTGCATATTTTTGTTAATTCTGACTGTCAGAGATTGATTTTAAAAAAGAATACAGAGATCTTTGTTTTCTCCAAAGGAGCAGGGAAAAAGCTTCACAGATTCCAGGAGTTACTAAAAGCCTAGTTGTGTTTTCTTGGCGCTGAAGAAAATAAGTCAAGAAGGTAATTGGAGCAATGTTCCACATGTCCCTTCCAGAGTTAGAGGTTTCAAATTACCTGATCATTTTGACATTTTAGTGTAGGTGAAGGAGATCTCTTTCCCTCATTTTAAAAATATGTATTTGCAGAATATGAAAAAGAGAATGATGGTAACAGATGTGGGAGGCTGAGGGTTTTCTTCACTTTCATTTAGGAAAGTCTGTCAGCCTTCCCCAAATGAATGTCCAGCAGATACATTGGACTAAAGCCTGCTGGCTGGGGATTATGGGCACTGTGATTTAAGTCCAGCACATATGGCAAGAGCTGCCTTAAAGACTTGGAAAAATGCCTCCTGCCATCTGCTTTATTACAAGATTGAAAGAAAACTCTGAAGCAACCTTTTTGAAACTGTGTGATTAAAACACAAAAAGACCAATAAAATTCAAAACTATCTTACATTTTTGCCAATTTCCAGGCAAAGGAGGGTGCTTTCAGTCTTTCATCTATTTAAAACAATATTTTCTACTATGCTTTCTCTTTGTATTTATTCACTTTAAGGATAGATTTTCATTCATTCATTCATTTTTATTTGTTCATTAATTCATTCATTCATTCACTCACTCATTCCCAATACTTATTTATATGGGCATGTAGGTGTTTATTTATTTGTTTATTTTAAAACTGCAGCATGCATTTTAAAAATTCACAGACTTATTATCAGCCAAGGAAAGCTCAACTTGCTTTTTTAAAGATGCAAAGTGGTAGAAATATTTCCATCTTTTGTTACTGAATTATAAAAAGGTCTCATATAAAAACAACCCCCTGAGATTCTGCATCAAGAAGATGCTCTTTCTCTTAGAAGGTCTATGAGAGAATATGACATTATGCCATTGATATTTTGTCATCCTAGTGTTGGTGATTCCAAATATATCCAACTAAAAATTGCTCAGTAAGAATTAAAAATGCATAGAGACCACTAATTATTCACTTAGGCACAGAGGAGTGGGTAAAGAGAGGAAATCACTTACTACCTAGAAATTTAATGTACTTAAACAATGGTATATTACCCATAAATGCTGACAATTTTATCTGCTTTAATTCATTGTAATGCACCATTTACTCTCTGTTAAATGTAAACTAACTACAAACTTAAGAACCTAAATAATTTGAAATAAACAGCACAAGGCTAAATAATATTTTGATCAAAGAGGGTTACAAATAGATTAAATTCCCAAATAAATTTGGAATATTGATTTTTACTATAAGATTTTGGAATTAACTATACAAAAATGAACACCTGGGAAACAGATATATTTTGGCTATCCTGGTTATTGCAAATCATAACAAAGATCAGTAAGAGATGACTTTAGAAACTGGACACTAAAGTACTAAAGATTTTAAGCAGAAGGAAAAAAATGCCTGATGTCAGTTAATATTGGGACTTATACAATGTCACAAAATATTATATCACTAGAAATATTAAAGTAGATTTTTGAGTAATGGAGCCAGAAGTTAGTATACTGTAGCATCAACACAATGGATAATGATGTCCACTTCTATAGATAGGCTATGTCTAAACAATGTTAATAAAAGAATGATAGATATGAATAAATTGTATCTAACAAGTTAAAGTACATAATGATTTGGAAGAGGATGATTGTAAGAGAATGATTTTGTAAAGGATAATTTACTGGATTTGCCTATAGATAAATATTAGGATATAGAATGGAATTTATCTGTTTAACCTAATTAGGGGGTGAAAGAGCTATTAAATTTGTTGTACTGAAAGTTGGAAGTCACTTCTTTATACTTTATTTATTTCTTCCTTCCTTCCTTCCTTCCTTCTTTCTTTCTTTCTTTCTTTCTTTCTTTCTTTCTTTCTTTCTTTCTTTCTTTCTTTCTTTCTTTCTTCTTTCTTTTTCTTTTTTCCTGCACTTTCTATTCTTTATTTCCATTCTATTTTCTTAAGTTTAGTTTGTATTATTTTTTTATATAATTAAAACTATGATTATAGTTTTATAGCCACCCAGAATCACTTCATGATGAAATGGGCAGCAAACAAATTCAATAATAAATAAATAACTGAAATCCTTAATACAATTATATTAAAAAATAAAATAAAATTGGCATACTGCTGATATCAAAATTTAAGGGTAAATACAGTTCAGAATTGGATGCAGTTCAGACACTGTACCTCAAAAAGACATTGCCAAAGTGGAAACAGAGCTGATCAAATACTTCTCTGGATAGTTCCAGAGAAGTCCAACCATCCACCACTTTTTCAGGGTAGCTTGACCGATCCATCACTTTTTGCACTGTCTCACTGGGAAATTAACAACTATAAATATAAAGAACACTTCATGTCCTTTTCTCCTGTTGCTACTTCAGAAAACATCAGTCCTGTTCATTGCCTTTCTCCTTTGCTTGCATCTGAACTCTTGTCAAGCCATCTTTAATATAGTTTATGTCTACTTTGGGACTCTGCATTTCACTAGTCTATTCACAGTCACAGATAAATCTGTCTTTCTGTTCAAAAGATAAAAAGTTTCAAAACAAGAAAAAGAGGAAGAGAGTCCAGACTAGGGTCACCAAATGGTGTAAAAAGTTCACTGTACCACGTTTTGTAACATATTTGTTTATGTCTAGACATGCCTTATCCAACAATTCCAGGCTGACCAGGCAGTTATAAGGGATGTTCCTCTATTTTGGCCAAGCTTAATGCCCTTAGATGCAGTCCAAATTATGCTACTGAAATCTCAGCTAATTATTTGAGTTTATTCTAAATTGTCTTACCAGGAAAGTTTTTGGCTTGATCAAACAGAGCTTTTACTATGCTGATCATCATTGTCAAGTGGGGTTAGACATATTGCTACTTCTGGAAGAGATTGGCTGCTGGATGCCCTCACAGATACAACTGGCCAATCAGAAGAGAGCATTAACTGCCTCTTGTGTGAATATTCCAGCTTTTTAATTCTTGATGAACTGTCATTGCCTGATTTGTGATTAGTACAAACCTGAGAAATATCATAGATGCCTCAATTTTTTCTATGAATTCAAGATTTAAAAAAAAACAAAATAAATAAAAGATTCAGTATGTATTTCAGGAGCTTTATCCACAAGAATAGATATGAACCCAAGAAAACCCACCCTTATTTATTTAATTTTCAACTAAATAAATGATTCGATAGCAATCTTTTTCTTCTAGAGCAATGTAGAGAATAATGATAATTTCTAAGTACAAAAGTTATATATATTTCTCAAATAGGTGGCTTACTTTAAACTGTCTACTTAGGAAAGAGTTACTGTAGATATTCTCATTGAAAATGATGATTTTTTTGACATGTAAAAGGCAAATCCATCATGAAGCTTATGTGATTCAGCAGTATTTAAAATAATATGACTGTAATTGTTGGACAATATCAGCAATTTGGGCCATTTTCATAATGTGAAGTATACTAAATTTGAGGATTGAAATAAAATAAATAAACTCTATGACTAAAGATGTGGGATTTATTATGGTTGATATGGAGAAGGAGAAAATTCTCATAATCCTAGAAATCTATGAATTTTATTAGGTTTGTTGGTTTGAGATAAGCTATTACATAAATTTCTAGAGGACTGGCTGTTCCAATATTTGAGGGGCTGTCAGAAGGAACAAAGGGGTCAACCTATTCTCCAAGTCAGGGCTTTTCAACCTTTTCACCCATTGTACCACTTTTAGGATATGGCAACATCCGAGTACCACCAGTCGCCTAGCCAGGTGTCAAAAACTTGATGAAAAAAGTGATGAAGTGCCGGTAGTCCTCGACTTACAACAGTTCGCTTAGTGACTGTTCGAAGTTACAATGGCACTGAAAAAAGTGCCCCCCAAGCCACAGCTGAGCAAGACACCTGCCTGCCCACCCAGCGGTGCTCTTCCTCCTGTCCGAGGTTTTCATTGTTGTGAGCATTTCTGTTGAGGATTGGCAGCAGGGGTGGGGTGGGGGGGTGTTTGGTTTTTATTCCCTGCGTCTGCTGGGTGGTTGCAGCAGGTTTTGGTCACTTCCCATGAGCCTGGGACACTGTGACCTCATAAAATATGAATCAGTTGCAAAGCTTCTGAATGTAAATCACAAGACCCTGGAGATGCTGCAACTTTCCAGCTGATCGGCACTTCTTCTGGGCTCAGCAGAAGCGCCAGGATTAGCGCCGAGCTCCGGCTGGAGCCTGGCACTGATCCTGGTGCTTCCACTGAGCCCTGACAGCCCTGCAGCTCCAGCCACCTCTCGCTCAGGCTTGTGCGGTGCTGACACTGGCTCAGCTCATTCCCCTCCCCTGCTACCACTTTTCTAGGATGGTTGCGTACTACCTGCCAGGTGCCAATGTACCACAGGTGGTACCGGCACCACTGGTTGAAAAGCCCTGTACCAAAGCACCTGAAGGATGGAAACTAATCAAGGAGAGAAGCAACCTAGAACTAAGGAAAATTTTCTGACAGAACAATTAACCAGTGAAATGACTTGCCTACAGAGGTTGTGGCTGCTCCATCACTGGAGGCTTTTAAGAGATTTGACAGCCATTTGTCTGAAATAGTATAGGGTCTCCTGCTTGAGCAGTGGGTTGGACTAGAAGACATCCAAGGTCCTTTCCAACTCTGTTAATCTTTATTCATACCCTTAGCTATGTTAACATAGCTGGCCATATGATTCTAAATATTGGGTCCTGAAAGCAAAGAATCATAAAATAATCTCCACTTTTCTGGAAGTTTCTCTGTGGATCACGAATAAATAGGACCACCCAATTCAAATAGTGTGACTCCAGGCAGCTTACAAAAATTACTTTCTGAATCAGAATCATGAATCAAGTTGTACAAAACAGTTTGGAATATTGCTAAAACACCTTTGAATTCAGTAGGTGGAGTCTAAAAGAGGGGGGAAAAGAAATATATATATATACCCAAAAGATGGAATGTTAACTACACCTTTCCATTAATATGCACATGTAAAGCTGCACATAGAAGCTGATGAGGTGACGAAGAATTGATTTTAATAAAAATCACAGCATGCCAGAAATGGAAACACTTTTCAGTTATTCCTTGGCTTTTATACTGTCTAATTCTTTTCCAGATGATCATAGATCTACATGCAAAAAGTCAACCATGACACTACTACCTTCTCTTTGCAAACTTCTTTATACTGACCAGGGAACTAAACCTGGACCAAAAATACTATAAAAACACTATGAACTCTGACCTATGAATCACTGAGGATGGATTTACTTGAGTCACAGACTTCTGTATAATAAAAGAAGGTCTGGGTGATCTTCTTTCTTTGTCTCACCTATATGATGTAAACGAACAAACAATAAAAGAAAGGACTTTGAATTTCCATGTAAAGTATACACCATTTTCTCTTTACGTTTTATCAGCGATGCAATCCATAGTAAATTTATTTGTGGTAGGGTCCGGTTTTTTTTTACTTTTTTCTTTACAAGGAAAAAAATATTGTTAGTGAAATAAGCCAAGATCTGTTTATTAACTGGAAGGGTGCAAAATTGCCTTTATCCCAGAACAAAAAGAGACAGAAGTTTGATCAAAGAAAAACTATCAGCCCCAGAATGCAGAGGGAGAATGGAGGCGTGGCTCAAAATAGAGAAAGTGTGAAATATCTGAGGTTGCAACAAGTGAAGTTCAAGAGAACATCCATATTGCCTTCCTTATACTTGGCTTTTTGTTGTTCATGGAACCACTCAGACATATAATAAATGGAGTCCCACTGATGGAAACATTTGTCTTAAGCTGATGTTTCCATAACCTGTTTTCCTATTTGAATTCTGTAATCGATTTTCAAGTGTTGACAGATTGCATTGTTTCTTTGCTTCCTGGACTACTGTCTCCTCCCCTCCCCCCCCCCAGCAATCCACTTCAAACACTCTGGTTGTTAGGCAGGATACCTAATTTTTTTGAATTTTTTTTTAAATAAAGCTCTGTAAAAACAACATACAAGCAGATACATCTCACATGCTGTGCACTCAAAGGCCAACACAAATCCAGATATGCTGGATTTACATCTCCTAGCATTCCGGCTCAGTTGACTGTATTCTCAAAATATTGGGTATGATATGACTGAGTTCTGATGTCAATGCTGCTAACATTGGATGTTCTTGCTTTGACAACATGGCCCACTAGATGGAAATGCAGCTATTTTCTCTATTGCTTTTAGAATTAGTTGATGCTGGGGGAGGGGGAAATAGGGCTAAGAGTCCAGCTAGTCATAACAATAATAACTTAGCCATGGGAACCCAAGGACATTGGGCCTAGAGCTGATAGGGTTTATTGGAAGAGGGAATTGTACTTTGTTACTTTGTATCCAGGGAGGGAAATTTAATTTTTGGTTTCAACTATATAGTGCCGATACTTAGTTTCTCGAATAAAAGATTCTTTAGGGTAAACAATGCCTCAAAGTTCTTTTGAAGAGTTTCATCTGTCGGAACCATGACATCCGTAGTCCATATAGTGGGTCTATACATAAAGATTCACTTTAACAACTGCAGTGATTCGCTTAACAGCCATGGCAGAAAAAGTCGTACAATTGAGTGCAACTCTCTTAACAACAGCGTGCTTAGCAAGAGAAATTCTTGTCTCAGTTTGTGGTGAAGGAATACCTATATCACCTAAAAGCATCTCAAATGTGTTCTAGATATCCAGCGCCAACTTTCAAGATAAACTCTTGAGTTTATTATATCTAACATTCATAACATTAACTTTTTGTGTTTCCTTTGCCATAATCTTAGATTATGTTCATGGATATATAAGAGATTTCAGCCACACTACAATCAGACAGGGAAATTGACAAAATTATCTTATCGGAGAAGAAACTTCATTTTAACATTATCTGGATTTCTAGCATTCTCTTCTCTCATAACATGTCAGAGGTTGATACCCAAGATGATTGAAACTATTTATTTAATGTACCATCTGAATTATTTTTTTTAAGATCAAAACAGAGTTTTCTTAACTAAAAGGCTTTATGTGGGTTCATTAGTGCTTCCTTCTGCTGTTCCACCT
>NW_015387498.1:545525-555188 GCF_001527695.2 Protobothrops mucrosquamatus | reverse complement strand
GAGAAGAAACTTCATTTTAACATTATCTGGATTTCTAGCATTCTCTTCTCTCATAACATGTCAGAGGTTGATACCCAAGATGATTGAAACTATTTATTTAATGTACCATCTGAATTATTTTTTTTAAGATCAAAACAGAGTTTTCTTAACTAAAAGGCTTTATGTGGGTTCATTAGTGCTTCCTTCTGCTGTTCCACCTTTAACATCAACCAGAAAACATGGAAACCATATGTGAACTTTCTGTTAACAGAATGAAATGCCAAATAGTGTGAAATGGCAAATCCAAAAGGCAATTGCACATATGCTTGCTTAAGAGTAAATAATTAAAACGTTCTTTTGCTTGAAAAATGTCTTGATACTGAGACATGTTGTGAGCACTTGACTGAGGTTTGTTACAAATCTATTTTAAAAGGAAAGAATGTAGTGATGCAACTATTTTAGTTGAAAATATCAAAAAAAACCAAAATACAATAGAAAGATTGATAGCTTTAATTGCCACACTATAAGACCAGCACTAGTAACGGTTTCCAGACTGACTAAAATGTATGCAGCCACCCAGCAGGTAGATTTTACAATGTTTTATTCACTTAGCTATCACACACTAATTCCTGGATACTACCCACCTGGCCAAATATAAAAGTCTTCTTTAAAAAAAATTGTGATTCGGAATGTACAGATTTTCTTCCCCAAAATTCCAAAACAGGAAATAGGCAGCAATCCAAAATGTTTTCATCTCTTATGTGGAGGATCAAGCCAAAGGGAGCTCCTAGGGGACCAGAGAAATTATAATGCTACTGATGAACTAAAAACAGTCTTAGAAATGCCCTTGCAACTGAAAAGTTGACCTTAGGAAGTGGATCATAGGATTTGGGTGATAGATTTGTCTTGTGCTAGTATATGTCTTTTGCTAGTATGCACACTAGATAAATGTAATAAGGCCTGATCACAAAGTTTGGAATGTAAAAAAGTTGCATGTGTAGCAGTCTCCCATTTCCCCCACACTATTTATAAAATGTATATGTGCATTTGTGTGTGTGTGTGTGTAAATGTGCATCACATTAAGTTAGAGTTTTTAAAATCATACTTGTTCAATAAGCTTTCATTTTTCATCATACAAAAGGGAGGATCAATAAAGGAGAATAATCGTAGATCAGAGTTGAAATGAGGAGTGCTCTCTGAACTTGCTTGTTTTCTTGTAGACCTTTCATTACCCAAACTAGGCAATATAATCAGTGCTAGTGTGGAAGTGTATCTGCAGGCAAATTTTTCCCATTTGCATGCTGTCTGAAGCATTTGATGCTCATATGTGGTACCAATAAGGTGACCAACTTTTTTACAATGAAAAGGAGGACACAAATAAATTGAAGAAAAAAATATCATAAATAAAAGAAACATTTTATTCATTGCAACAATAATACACAATACACTATAATATGATAAATGCATAATAAAAAAACATTTTTAACAATAACATTTTATATTGTAATTATGCTTACATGCCGTGCCCCTGCCCGCAGCCGCCCCACCAGCACTGCTGCCCTGCTGTGTAGAGCGGGGCCTGTGGCTCTCAAAGCACCAGCTATGCCAGCTCCGGCCCCAGGGGGGGCAGCCCGCCGTCAACACACCCTGCCTGCAGCTGCCCCATCAGCACCACCACCCACCCTGCGCAGCCCCATGTAGAGCAGGCCCCGCTGCTCCCACAGCACGGGGGCAGTCGGCCACACCCCCGCTCGCAGCAGCCCCGCCGCCCCTGCCTCTTGCGCCCGCAGCCATTATTGCCCTAGCAGGGCTGAAGATCAAGAGAAAGTTACCATGGCATCGCCGCTCCAGTCTCCTCCAGGTACCTTCAGGACTAACTAGGAGATGGTGTAGTTGGGTAGCAGGGAGGGGTGCAAAGTTCCTGCCAATTCGCCTTTGGTGCACTCAGCAGCAATTCCTATTAGCTTTCAAAAGCCAATAGGGGGAGTAGCACAGCTCATGCAAAAGTTGAAAAAAAACCATCAAAAAAGGTGCCGGAACGCCGTTCTGAGCGTTCTATGAGAGAAAAAAAGCCCTGCAGATTAGTCTTCAAATATCAAAAAGGAGGACATGTAGGAGGACACTTTTCGAGGGAGGACAGAACTCACAAAAGGAGGACTGTCCTCCCTAAAGGAGGACGGTTGGTCACCTTAGGTACCAATAAAGAGAGGATCTATTCACTGGAAACCTCATTTAGAATCAACTCAGAGATAATCTGAGATACTTTTTAAAATGGATAAGTTATGGATTACATACAATTCTTAATGACTTTTGGATCTTAAGTCCCTTCCTGGCCCACTAAATTTTGGAAATATGATATATTTTTGGTAGTACAGCACACCAGTGTAATTTGGTGGCATATTGTCGCAAAATTAACTGTTAATGCTGCAAAATGGCAAAGAAAATGCCAAAAGTATGAGATTATTTCTACTTTCATGCAGCCACCTAGTGCTGTGGCATCTCAGCTTCTTTGCAGAGATCAGTGCTCTTCTTGGGGGGGGGGAACCCAAACTGTAAAAGTTCATGCTCCTGAGTTACATGGAAGGTTTCCAAGAAATCTATCGTAATATCCAAATATTCAGACAGGCTCAAGTTGTGGCAAAAAGGAACCTGAGATTTATGAAATGAAGAACTTAACCTAAGTCCAAATTTTAGAAAATACTTTCTTTAAAAATGAGAAAAAGTGTGAGAGAGATATGCCATGGTTACAGTTTTTGAAAAATTGTGGGGGCTCACCCTTTCTTGCACTTGGCAAGTTTAAAAGCCCATTTTCATTCAGTCCACTTTAAGCGTTGGAGGGCCTGTGAGTCTCAACTGTTTCACATCACACAAAGAAAACAACTTGAGCTCAGCCAAGACCACACTGGGGACTGCCAGCCTCTTTGTGTGCCAAATATAAAAGCAATAAGTCCAGATGCTTTGATCCTCACATTTTTGGATTCCGTCCAGACATAGAAGGGGGGGGGGAGAAAAAGCTGTACCCAGTCCTTGTGTTAGGACAACAAGACTTATAACTAGATATCAATCAATATCTCCGTGACCTTCAAACACAGTAAATGTTTGGAGTTGCTTTCTAAGTTTGCACTCTAAATTAGGAATGGGAAATTGGACAGAATCCTAGCAGAAAAGAGAAACAGTGTAACATGCTTCCATTTTTATTTAAACTTGAAATCTCAAGGAAGCAACAGATAATGATTCAAATATTTGTTGTCTATAAAACGTGAAACAGTTTTAGGAATAGAGAAACCAGAAGAATAAAAATATAAATTGGAATCTGTTGTCTTATCTTTAACAACAATCTTGCATTTACTAGTAGGAAGCCATCCTGTTAATTTTTTAGACAAAAAAGAAAAAGAAAATGAAGAGAAATAGAAGATGTTAGGAAATAAAACCCAAATAGTATGGTGGTTAATAAATAATTTATGGGGTAGAGAGAGAGAGAGATGGCACACTAACTAAATGTGGGAAAGGCTGTTTTCTATTACCTTGTGGGGTCAAATGAGGGTTATATGAAATGCATTGGTATTTCTCTACTAACATTATGGTTCTGTTCCTTTAGAGAAACTTGATTAAAGATTAAATAGATAAAAAAAGTCATGAAGAATATGTGCCAAATGGCTATGAGCATGCTAGCTGAACACTAAATCCCTTCATCTGGAGACCTTTGGGGTTTCCAGATCTTCTTCACCTCTAATAGATGTTTCAGTAGATTGATTTTACCTGTTCCTTTCCTCATATATAAGGAACAAAATAGATACCTTAAGCATTTTGTAGGCATGTTGCTATTCAATCCCATATAAAGGGGGCAAAATACAACAGCTTCTGTTATTTCTTTTTAAACTAGAAAGTGCAGATATGTTTCCTTCTCAATGTAGACTCTTCTCATACAGCTCACCTCAGAACGTCCTGTTCTCCTGGACTTCACCACAGCTGGCTTCAACACCTGCTTGTTCTACATTACTCCATTTTGGGCAAGCAGATAGTAAACCTTTAGAACTATCTGTTTGGTGAGGGAACCAATTAAGAATATAATTTAGGAGGATGGAATCAAAGCTACGTATGATTAGCCTGAATTAGCCTCAGCCTTACGTAAGTGCTCTAAAAGACTGAATATGAAAGGGTAAATTTTGGAAATCAGTCCAAATGTACCTTGGCAACAATAGCAACAAAAACACAGCCAACTTTCTTTTTCCTTGTATATTTGCAACAGGCATTGAAATCAAAAATCAGGATGCTCCTGAATTTATACATCCACATCTATATTTTTTCTCCAGACATGCAATTTGTTTACCTTTCTGCAGTTTTATTGACTATAGTGAAACAACACTTGATTTATATTATTTTAAAGATTCAGGTCAAGACTAGAATAGAACTCTGTGGTTATTCCTAGAATCATAAAGCAATTAATATAATTTTACACCAAAATTAATTCATGGGTGGTAAAACTCTCTAACTGGGTCCAGAATTAACTACATGAAGATCCAGAAAAGATCATAAAGAATGAGTTCACATAATGTTTTTGTCAGATTATTTGGCTCTGGCTGTATACATGAAAAATGCTAAGCATGGTTAATTTTAACTAAATTGGTGGTTTTATGGCATAGTACATTATATAAATACAATCTATTTGATGAATTTACAAGTCAGTGCATTGCGTAAACCTATAAAATGAATAGTTCAATTCATGTATTTGGGAAACATGTTGAGACAGCCATAATATTCACTAATTAAAACTCAGATGATTTTAAAGGGAAATTTCAATGCAGCTTGATTGCGCTGTCATTGAATATCAATAGGATTTGCAAACCTTGGCTAGATTTTACATACAGTAGGAGTAGCATTGGTTTTATTAATTTTGCACACTGGGAAACCAATAGCATCTCTAAAAGTACATTGAAGGGTATTAATTTGGAATACTAACAAAACATGTTGAAACTATTTAATTGCTCTGCTTTTTTCAATGACATAATAGTTTTAGCTTTAGCTAGTTTAGAAGAGAATTAACTTCCTGTCTTGTTTTGCAGGGAGATTTTTAAAGAGGCAGCTATATTTAGTCTATCATTCCCTTCCACAAATTCTGTATTAGATTAGCATGAATTACAGTAGGTATTAACCCTATGAAGGTCTGTCTTACTACAGCAGTAATTTTTAAAAAATACTAGTGGTGTCCGAGACGTGATTAAAGATTTAGTCTGTACAAAAGTAAGTCTCAGTTTGATAGAGCTCAAACTGAGTTTAAAAAAATAACTTTTGCATTGCAACCTTAATATTTTTACACTAAGCTAGCCATACTCACAGTATCTCTCAAAAGGCTTATCTACACAGGCATGGTGGCCCATTGACAGAACAGGCCAGCAACCATTTTTGAAGACAAGATCAGATGACATCACACTGACTCAGTCCAATCCCATAGCAAATGTGACCTCTTAGTGTGTTTTCCTGCTGAAGCTTAAAATACTCTATTCCGTCTTATATATTCACTTTGAATGCTTTTATTTACCTTAGCTCAGTGGTGGCGAACCTATGGCACGGGTGCCAAAGGCGGCACGCAGAGCCCTCTCTGTGGGCACGTGCGCCATCACCCCAGTCCTAGGCCTTCAGCTGGGTTTTATAAAACCTTTTCACTTTAGGCCTCCGCTGCCATGTGCAAAAAAAAAAAGGTTCAATCAATCAGTCAATTTCAACTTCTCTTGAGAAAAAAAAGATCTTGCAAAGTTGGAATTGATTGATTGAACTTTTTAGTCCCACCCAGTCTGCTGTTATCACCGCAGCCACGCCCACCCAATGGGCCACACCCACCCAATGGGCCACACCCACCCAATGGGCCACACCCGCCCAATAGGCCACACTCACCCAATGGGCCACACCCACCCGGCACCCGACAATGCATAAATGGGTTTTGGGTTGCAGTTTGGGCACTCGGTCTCTAAAAGGTTCGCCATCACTGCCTTAGCTGATGCCCTTTACTTTCATTTCAGGCTAATGCCTACAGTTCATTGGTTATTTCACAGAGATACAAGCACTCTCTTAATTGATACAATAGTTACCACACAGTATTTCTAATATCCTCTAGTCTAGAACAGTCCTTGCCATTAATGCTATGAAGGCTGTGATAGCACAAAACATAACTTGTAAATAGGAAGTTATTGGTTCAAAATCCAGCCGATATTTTATTACTGTTTTTCTTTCCCTGTGTCCCTCTGATATTTTTTTAATAAGTCCACTATCACTATTTTATCATTTCTCCAGTCACTTGAAGAAGAGAGTTTCACCTACATTCTGGACTTATTTTTAAAAAGAAGGAATACAGAAAGGAAAGTAGTAATAATGATAATTTTAAAATAGTTGGATTTTGAACTCATTACTAGGAAAGCTAAAAACCGTTGAGAATGTAAGAAAGGAATTTTTAGAGAGTTGCTTGCTGTGCCTCCATATATGTGCAAACTGGTGCTTAAACTTTAAATATGATAGATGTGTGTGCATATACTGTATGTGAAGGTATGTGTGAGCATGGTACACACACACACACACACACACACAGAGGCTAAAATCTGCCCATAGGAAAGAAGGCAATTGGCAACAAGTTCCCTGAAATGGAAAGATGGAGTCATACTTTCAAGGTAGTCCAAGGAAGTATGCCTAGATTCCTTAATTCTACTTTATAGTAAGGTTACATTAACAGAATCTTGCAAGTCTGAAAGTATATTTACCCCCCTTCACTTTTAAAGTCCAAGAAATTGGAAAAGGTTCCCCTCTGAGATGCTTGCCATGTTCACATTCCTGCTGTGGGCTATTCTACCTCTTACCCAACCATTGCCCTTGCTGTGGCTCTTACCTCTGCCTCCCAAGGTCATTGCCATATACCATTATATGGGCACAGCAGCAGAAGGAGTAGATGCAATGGCTTGCTGCAGTGATGGGATTCAAATATGTGAACAACTGGTTGTCTGTGTGGATGCCACTTCCGGAAGTCCATAATGGGCCTGGGCAACAAAAAATTAGCTACTGGTTCTGCCAAAGTGGTGTGAACCGGCTGAATCCCACCACTGGCTTGCTGTCTACAGTACCTACCAAAGTGTCTTTTCTTACACACAGGGGCCACCATGGAAAAACTTTAAGACTGCAGATTAGAGGTAGGAAGTTCCTAGAGCAGTGGTGGCTGAGAAATTTTGAGACTTGAAGTCCACACAACTTAAATATGCCAAGTATAAAAAGCACTATTCTAGAGAATTATGGCAAGTTGGTTTTTTGATGTTCCCTTTCCACAGAATCTACTCTGACTCACAAAGACAAAAGTTGTTTGAACTATTTAAACAGAATTATAACATGGATAAACTAATTCATATATCCTGGACTAATACACACATTAGAACATCATTACCTTTTGAATTTAACACATATAAGCATTTTGCTTTGTATTTTTGTTTAAAATGCAGCCAAATGTATTAATAGTTTACCATAAAATGTGTTAAGAAATGCTTATAGTTGGAAACAGAGAATTTTTTATTCAAACAGACTAGCATATCAAGCATTTTCCCATGAAATGAGTATTGGGTTAGAGTTCAAGAGTAACTTTGGCATGTTTAAAATAGACAAATCAGCATCAATAAAAGTTAGGTTAGTCATAATTAGTTTGTCCCATTTATTTCACTGGGGTTATTTTAAACATAATTAAGACTCGATCCAAATCCACGTGTTAAGGACTTTCATCCAGAAGCATTGGCAAAGATAATCCAAAATAAGCAGAATGTGACTTTAAAGGGGGGAAAAAACTGTTAGTAATTCTTTCCATTTTCAGCTGTGTGGCTTTTCCTGACTCCTTAGACTTCTAAAGGGAGAACTTGCTGTTTATATTAAAGATGCTTCTGAAATGTTTAGAGAAAGGGAAGCATTTGTAAATGATGCTGAAGAATTGTTTGCATCTCCAACAATTTGTCAGAAAGCTTCCTCAAGTTAGCATTTGGTATGCATTGTTTGTTTTAACTTATTTTATCCATTTTTTAAAAAGGATGCTGGTGGTTTTGATCAATTGCTGCTGGTACAATTCCATTAATACATCTGTTGCTGGATTTCCCCCCCCCCCCCAAGATAAGCAGACAGCATAGTAGGTAGCCCCAATTAGGGTGATGTTTGGTATATTTTTATCCTTTATCTTCATATCTAATTGAGGATGACATGCAATCATGAGGTTTCATTACAGAATTTCTTTCCTCTCCCTCATTAAGTGGTAGAGCAGATTCTGGCAGCTGTCCACAAACCACTTTGTCAGACCACTTTGACATTCTGGTAGAATTCTTACTGATTTAAGCCTAAATAAGTCAGCATAAGTCATTTTTACTGCATATTAGGAGATTGGTGGTAGGGTTTTTTTGTTTTGTTTGTTTGTGGCTTTTTTTTAAAGAACATGTGCACCTAAGGAACTTCTTTTTTAAAAAACAAGTTTTATTAATTTTCCAATTTTACAAAAATCCAAATGTTAAGGAAGCAGCGTGGTGATTGGGTAATCAATAGTCCAATAACAAAATCTTTCATACATGTCTCAGGTTGCATCATCAAGAATTCCCTCTCTATTTCCCTTGATTATTATATCACATTCAAATTAACACATTGCTAATTATAACTCAATCAGTTAAGACAGTTATCAATATATTTTAACTTGTACATATCCATATCCTGTTTTAAAATTTTACTTAATTTCAATTAGAGTGTTCTGAATTATTATTATTATTATATTTATTTATATTTATACCCCGCCCTTCTCCCGTAGGACTCAGGGCGGCTTACAGCCAGTTTAAAAACAGTTTAATACAATACAATACAAAGTTTTAAAAATCATTAAAAATAAATATTTCAATTGGCCGCTTCTACTAAAATTTGGCTAAAACCAATTTAAAATACCCCTAGGCCAGTCCTGCCCGCTGAAACAACCAAGTCTTAAGGGCGTGGCGGAAGGAGGGGAGATCCGGAATCACCCGGATCTCTGGGGGCAGCTCGTTCCAGAGGGTGGGTGCTCCGACAGAGAAGGCCCTTGCCCTGGGGGTCGCCAGCCGACACTGTCTGGCTGACGGCACCCTGATGAGGGCCTCTCTGTGGGAGCGTATCGGCCGGTGGGAGGCAATCTGTGGCAGAAGGTGGTCTAGGATGTAACCAGGTCCAATGCCATGGCGCGCTTTAAAGATGATAATCAACACCTTGAAGCGCACTCGGAAGGCCACAGGCAGCCAGTGCAGCTTGCGCAGTAGCGGCGTTACGTGGGAGCGATGGGTCGCTCCCATCACCGCTCGCGCGGCCGCATTCTGGACTAACTGGAGCCTCCGAGTGCTCCTCAAGGGAAGCCCCATGTAGAGAGCATTACAGTAGTCCAGGCGGGAGGTGACAAGAGCATGGGTGACTGTGCGCAAGGCATCCCGGTCCAGAAAAGGCCGCAACTGGTGCACCAGGCGTATCCGGTAAAACGCCCCCCTGGCCACAGCCGTCAACTGGTCTTCCAGTGTCAGCCGTGGATCCAGGAGGACCCCCAAGTTGCGTACCCTCTCCGAGGGAGCCAAAGTTTCGCCCCCTATAGTCAGCGATGGAGTCAGCTGACCATACCTGGGAGCCGGCAACCACAGCCACTCAGTCTTGGAAGGGTTGAGCCTGAGTCTG
>NW_015387498.1:498967-544945 GCF_001527695.2 Protobothrops mucrosquamatus | reverse complement strand
AGTAAACATGTGGTTGCATTCAGCCGCCCGAGAATCCTGTCCACATCCTCAGGAGCCACAGAGTCAAACTCCTCCCATATAACAGTCTCAAGACTTACTCCTGTCTCCTCCCCCGGGGCCACCCAGTCAGAGTCAAGACCTTCCCGGATCCGAGCGACTTTGTCATGCAGATATTGAGCAAAGTCCTCGGCCCTCCCCCTTAGGGGATCCTCCCCCCCATCCATAGTATCTAGATTTCGGGTAACCCAAATTTCCCTTATTTCATTACAAAATAGTTGTCATATCTAAAATACACATATTGTTTACTTAAATCGATCCTTACTTTATTACACAAATATATTCTATTTCTCATCCTAGTACCTCATCTTCTTATGAGGTTCTGAAATGCTGATTCAACAATAGGCAGTTTCTAATCCAGTCAGCTCCTGACTTCTGCCATGTCCTGGTAATGAAATGGGTGTCATATAAATCTAATGATAAATACATAATAAATGAATGATAAGGCTACCTTTGAAGAACAGGCATCGGTTCAGGGGAAAAATGAGTTATGTTCCACACAGCAAGACTTAGCTGTTTTCTGACTACTGCTAATCTTCATATAGAAGAAAAGGATTCACTATATATATGTCTGATAAGAATATACATTTCATTGTATGATATACAGAAGCTTTGGATTTTGACTGTCAGGAATTATGGTTGTATCGAGTATTATCAGGGTGGCTACACAAATATTAAATGTTGGAAAAATGATATTACGGCAAATGTCACGGGATAGTTGTTGGAAACATATGAATTATCTGTTTTGGAAAAGGCAATATTTTCTACTAAGGTTGCAACACTATCTGTTACTGTGAGGGAGATTTTGTGATATCTTATAATAATATTTTATAGTACAATGTGTTCTACATGGGGCTTCCCTTGAAACCCACCTAAAAACTTGAACTGGTCCACAATGCTATAGTGCACACAATTATGGCCTCTAAGTTTGCCCATGTAAAACCCTTTGTTAAGGGAACTTCACTGACTTCTATAATAATAATAATAATAATAATAATAATAATAATAATAATAATAATAATAATAATAATAATAATAATAATAATAATAATAATAATAATAATAATAATAAAGTTGGAAGGGACCTTGGAGGTCATCTAGTCCAATCTCCTGCTCAGGCAGGAAACCCTATACCATTTCGGACAAATGGCTGTCCAGTTTCTTCTTAAAAACTTCCAGTGTTCGCGCATTCACCGCTTCTGGAGACAGGTTGTTCCACTGGTTAATTGTTCTAACTGTCAGGAAGTTTCTCCTTAGTTCTAGGTTGCTTCTCTCTTTGGTTAGTTTCCACCCATTGCTTCTTGTCCTGCCTTCAGGTGCCTTGGAAAATAGCTTGACTCCCTCTTCTTTGTGGCAGCCCCTGAGATATTGGAACACTGCCATCATGTCCCCCCTCGTCCTTCTTTTCCTTAAACTAGACATACCCAATTCCAGCAACTGTTCCTTATATGTTTTAGCCTCCAGTCCCCTAATCATCTTTGTTGCTCTTCTCTGTACTCTTTCTAGAGTCTCAACATCTTTTTTACATCCTGGTGACCAAAACTGGATGCAGTATTCCAAGTGTGGCCTTACCAAGGCGTTGTAAAGTGGAATTAATACTTCACGTGATCTTGATTCTATCTCTCTGTTAATGCAGCCTAGCACTGTGTTGGCTTTTTTGGCAGCTGCAGCACACTGCTGGCTCATATTTAAATGATTGTCCACTAGGACTCCGAGATCCCTCTCACAGTTACTACTACTGAGCAAGGTACCCCCTATACTATACCTGCACATTTGGTTTTTCTTGCCTAAATGTAGAACCTTACTTTTTTCACCATTGAATTTCATTTTGTTAGATAGCGCCCAGTGTTCAAGTCTGTCCAGATCCTCCTGTATCCTAAGCCTGTCTTCTGGAGTGTTGGCTATTCCTGCCAGCTTGGTGTCGTTTCCAAATTTGATGAGTTCCCCATCTATCCCCTCTAGTTTCTTTCTGGATGCAATTCAAGGTGCTGGTCTTCACTTTTAAAGACCTAGATGACACAGGGCCAGACTATCGGCAGGACCACCTTTCCATGAGAATATTCACCCATATTACCAGGTCATACAGAATCTCTTCTAGTCCCTTCCCCTAAATATTGTCATTTGATGGGACCTAGTAAGGTCCTAGCCACTGCCCCATGGAACACTCTGCCACCTGAAGTTTGGCAGGCTTCTACCTTCCTAGCTTTCTGTAAAGCTTTGAAGATTTGGCTTTTCCCCCAACCCCTGGGATACGATTGGATAATTACACATTAGAACATTGACTTGGCACCAGCTCTTTGTTATTTATAATGTTTTAATATGTCTACTTTTATAGTTTTAATATGTTTTTATATTCTTTTTTAACTTTTGATTAGGAACTTCCCAGAATTTATTATAAAATTGGCGGCTATATAATGTTTTAAATAAATAAATATACTGTTCATATTATAGCAGGGAATTTATTAACAAACCAGGACATTGATAAGTATAAAGTAAGGTTTTTTTCCCCTTTTGAGTCTATATCTTTAGATTTATTTGTATTGTTTTTTAAGATTAAAAATTGTCTTAATTGTCAATGTGTAAACTAAATATATATCATATTTCATCCTATATTTACACAGCAAAATACATTATGAAGTTCAATATATTATTCATTTCAGTCAATACATTTAGCTTTTATTTTCCTGCAATCTTATGCATGCAGCTGCTAGGATTAATAGTCACTGAAGCCAGTGAGATTTATTTTCAGGTAAACATGCATGAAATAACATTGCTTGTCACCTTGAAATCAGATTCAAATTGTCTGGCAATTAATTTTAACAGAACCAGGAAGGGATTATTGCTCCTTGAGTTATCTTCTCATTAACCTGAAATTTTAATTATCTTTATCAATGGATGGAACTTTTTATTGTGGCAGCTTATCAGCAGCTCTTTACCATGATGATCAGTCAAACCAAAGAAAACATCAGGAAACATATGTATAAATCACAGCAAATAATACTCAGCTGTGATTAAACAGTTGTAAAATAAAGATTAGGACTAATGGCTACTGCAATGTTGTAAATGTAGCATTTCATGTTCATTTTTAAAACGGTTATCCTGTATTCATTAGTTTGGATGACACATTCTTTTTTTTCTGTTCAGATTGCTTTGCCTTTTCTCTCTCTAATTGTGCTGTGTTTTTCAATGTCATGGTATTAAAACAAAACTCTGGAATTAGATCAAAGTCCACACTGGACAAAACAATCATAGAAGAGTGATGATGATGGACAGAAAACTCATGGAGACAGATGTCATTGCTAAGGTCCTGCTTTACTGATTCCTCTGCTTTGCTGACTAGCAAAAAATGTGGACAAAGCCATTGGACTCTGCTGTGGGGGAATAGAGTGTCATGGGGAGGTACAAGTGACAGCACAAGCACCACAACTTTGAACAGAGAATAATAGAGTTGGAAGAGACCTTGGGGGTCATCTAGTCCAACCCCCTGCTCGAACAGAAGAGTCTCTACCATTTCAGACAAAGAACTGTCCATTCTCTTCTTGAAAGCCTCCAGTGATGGGCACCCACAACTTCTGAACGCAAGGCATTCCACTGGTTGATTGTTCTCACCATTAAGAAATTTCTCCTTAGTTCTTGGTTGCATCACTTCTTGATTAATTTCCATCCATTGATTCTTGTCCTGCCTTTGGTGCTTTGGAAAATAGTTAACCCCCACCCCCAGCTCTTCTTTGTAACTAAGCCCCCTAATCATCTTTGTTGCTCCTCTCTGTGTTCTTTTCAGAGTCTCAACATCTTTTTTATATCATGGTGTCCAAAACTGAATGCAATATTCCAAATATGGCCGTATTAAAGCTTCGTAAAGCCTTAGTATGGCCCCACTTTGTAAAACCCAATGTTTTAAATATTTTGTAATAATAATAATAATAATAATAATAATAATAATAATAATAATAATAATAATAATAATAATAATAATAATAATAATTTGGAAGGGACCTTGGAGGTCATCTAATTCAACCCCCTGCTCAGGCAGGAATATACCATTTCAGACAAATGGTTGTCCAATCTCTTCTTAAAAACTTCTAGTGCTGGAGCATTCACAGCTTCTGGAGGCAGGTTGTTCCGCTGATTAATTGTTCTAACTGTCAGAAAGTTTCTCCTTAGTTCTAAGTTGCTTCTCTCCTTGATCAGTTTCCACCCATTGCTTCTCGTCCTGCCTTCAGGCGCCTTGGAGAATAGCTTGACTCCCTCTTCTTTGTGGCAGTTGCTGAGATATTGGAACACTGCTATCATGTACCCCCTCGTCCTTCTCTTCGTTAATGTTTTGTAAAGCCTAATATTCTAAAGCCTTTGTAAAACCTAATGTTGCAAACTCCATGTCTTATGTACTTGCTTACTTGTAAGTCGGGGGAAAGATCTGTATCAAAATTTCACCACTTACTGGTCATTTTAATGCAATTTCAGTTTGCTGAAGACCCCCATGACCAAGTCCTCCTTTTTAATCTTCTTCCCCTCCCCCCCACCCTTTTGCTTTAGATTTTTTTTGTTTTGTTTTCATTTTTTTCCGTGTTGGTTTCATAGGTACTAAGAAACAATATCAAACGTTGTGCAGTTCTCTGCCTCCCCATTCCAGATGTGTGTCTTTTTAATATCCTGCATTTAACTGCACAACAGCCTGGCTGCCAAATGATGATAGAATCATAAGGCTGGAAGGGATCTTGGAGATCTTCTAGTCCAACCCCTTGCCCAAGGTCTTTATACCATCTTGAAGAAATGAATGTCCCATCTTTTCTTGAAAACGTCCAGTGATGGAGTATCCACAACCCCAGGAGGCAAGCTGTTCTCATTGTCAGGAAATTCCTCCTTACTTCCAGGTTGGATCTGTCTCTGAGGAACTTCCACCCATTGCTTCTTGACCTACTCTCAGGTGCTTTGGAGAACGAATCAACCATCTTTTCTTTGTGACTGCCCTCAAGTACTGGAAGACAGCTTCATGTCACCCCCTAAGTCTTCTCTTCCTTAGGCTAAACATACCTAATATCTTTAGCCATTAATCATACAATTCACCCTGATCCACTTGAATACTTTTCTCTGCATTCTTTCTAGGACCTCAGCAGCTTTTTTTTTTTTTGCTTCATGGCAGCCAAAAGATCTTGACATCTTATGGAGGAGAAAGTCTGAAATAAAATTGCATAGCCCTAGGATATACAGTACAAGGTAGTCATCAATGTATGATCACAGTTGAGGCCAGAATTTATGTTGCTAAGTGAAACATTTGTTAAGTGAGTAACTGCAGTTGATAAATTAGTAACACAGTTCTTATGTGTATCTGACTTCTCCACTGCCTTTGCTTGTTAGAAAGTCACAAAAGGTGATCACAAGATTCTGGGGCATTGCAAATGTCACAAATACATGCCAGCTATCAAACATCTGAATTTTGATCACGTGACCATGGGGATGCTGCAACAGTCATAAGCGTGAAAAACGGTCATAAGTCACTTTTCTCAGTGACATTATAACTTTGAATGGTCACTAAATGAATTGTTGTAATTCGAGGACTACCTGTATTTGCATAGATCACAACACTAAACTCTTAGCAGTTTTCCATTTGTTGGGATTAACAAAGCTTCTCAAAGATCTGTAACACTAACGAGCTCTGTCTATTTTTTCTCTTAGTATTTGTAATTGCTGGCCTCTTTTTATATGCAATCTAGAGCATTCCATCCTGCTTCTATCCCATCATTCAGATAAAAAATAATAGCTCACAAAAAGCAGGAAGCATAGCCTTCTAAATAATCAAACAGACCCTGAGGATTTCACACTAGCAATTTATAGCTTTGTACATACCCTGCTTGGATGCTACATCACTAATATGGACAGGATTTATATCATCCCAGCAATGGGTGACTCTATAAATCGTTACTCTGGAAGGTCTCAAAGTACTAAAGCTGCAACAGCAGGCATCACGTTAGATCACCAAGCAGTTCTCTCTATGAAAATAATTTTATTTTCTTTTTCAAATGTCAAATTTGGATTAGTTTTCTGGAACAAGGAGTTCCATAGTATTGAAAGCATAAATATATCAATCTACTTTCCTCCACTAATGCCCAATTTTTACCTTTGGCCTACAAGATGGTTTGTTCTGCTGTTTCATGCTCTCTCACTGCTTTAACAATTCAATGATGATGATGATGTTTTCCCGAAAATAAGCCCTAGCTTGATTTTATGGGTGTATCTAATATAAGCCCTACCCCCAAAATAAGCCCTAGTCAAGATCCTGCCCACTCCATCCATGATCTGGTTGCATGAGGTGGGCGAGGCGCACGCATAAAAATCAAGCTAGCATGAGGGTGAGGGGGTGGAGCTTCCCCACGCACTCTACACCTTCTTACCTCAGGACCACTGCAGCCAGGCCTCCCACACACCAACACCTGCCTCACCTTGCTGGGGCGGCACCAACAGCCCCATCTAGAAGGAGGCCACGTGGCCGCCACCAGCCCAATTATTCTGCAGCCTCTTGCTACCACTCGCGCATATCGTCTCGGCCTCCGTTTCACCGGCACAGGCCTTCAGGAAAGGCCTCTGTAGCCCAGAATGGAGCTCTGGGATGATGCACGTGTTGGCCCCCTAGCCTCCATTTCACCAGCAGAGGCGAAGGCCTGAAGGCCTCTGCTGGCAAAATGGAGGCTGGGGTGATGCACGCGAGTGGCAGCGAGTGGCTGCAGAAGAAGTGGGCCGGCAGCGGCCATGCGGGCTCCTGCTGGACGGAACTGTTGGTGCCGCCGATGCAAAGTGAGGCAGTGGAAAAGACATCTCCCCAAAATAAGACCTAATGCCTCTTTTGGAGAAAAAAAATATAAGACCAGGTCTTATTTTTGAGGAAACACGGTAGCTATTAAGGTGGGTATTTTTGGAAAAAAGTGTCAAGATGGTGGTGATGTGATTGAAGCACTGCCCTTTTGTATGTGCATCAAGGTCACACAAAGGGCCAGGGCTTTGCTCATAGAGTTGTGACCTCCATCTTGATTTTTCTTTTTTAACCACCCAATCCCCTTCATGAATACTCAGAATACACAGAAGGTGCCTAGCCTAGTCTCACCATTTCTATGGCATCTAGTTTTGGATGTGAGGAATGTTTTTCTATGGCAAACCATTTAGGACATATTAATTGCAACTTGAACTGGAGGAATTTGTGGTGATCACTTGAAGTGGAGGAAATTGTGGTGATTATTTAATTGGATTTTTATTGAAAACTCTGTATTTTTCAAATTTGGCTGAGGTTGATTGCTTCCACTTTTTGCTACTTGTCACATGAAGAGCTACTGAGGCACCTACAGGTTCCAGATCTTTCCTCAAAGTGATGGAGATGTCTTAATGCAAGCTCTGCCACTTTGTATATGCATACAATGTGGCAACTCCCCTACAGAGATTGTTTTGAATGGACCCAACGCTACATTGATCATTCTCTCCCTTGTGTCCTCCCATCCCACTCTGAAGAGATAACTGGAGGATCTGACCTTCAGGTCTTTGATTGCTTCTTGTCTTGGTCTCTTCTCTGGCCTGATGAGAAACAACGAAATCAAATGGCTATTGAAACATCTTCTGCTGGAGAGGAGACAGTCTCCCCTACTTTTGGCTCCTCCTATTTATTTATTTATTGTAGTTATTTCACTAGGCATACAGTATATGTTGCTGCTACCAACATATGGGTGACTTACAGACCTTCAGAACAGTAATAAGAATAAAAATAAACATGATAAATTAAATATAACCCTCCATTCAATTACATCAACAGCGAAGGAACAACCCCAACACAGCAGCCAGGAAAAAATAAGACTACCCTTTAGACCCCAGTGTCACTTAGAAACAACGAAGTCTTAATGGCTTTCTGAAACATGAACAACAATCAGGGTAAAGCTATTGCAGAAAATCAGGGGCAACCCATACAGGAGAGAAGGATATAATATAGGACCTATCAACATCTCATCTTTTCATAATTTCTCTGACGGGATGAGACTAAGAAATTTTGTTCTCCCTCTGTATTTTGTTAGTTGAGGGTTAATGCGGATCTCACAAACTGTGAAGATACCCAATTTATTCAATCAGAATAGAGCTGGAAGGGATCTTGGAATTATTCTAGTCCAACCCCCTACTCAAGCAGGAGACCTTATTATACCATTTCAGACAAGTGGCTGTCCAGTCTCTTCTTTAAAACCTCGAGTGATGAAGCACCTACAACGTCTGAAGGCAAGCTGTTCCACTGGTTAATTGTTCTAACTGTCAGGAAGTTTCTCCTTAATTCCAGTTTGCTTCTCTCCTTGATTAGTTTCCATCCATTGTTTCTTGCCTTGCCTTCTGGTGCTTTGGAAAATAAGTTGACCTTCTCTTCTTTATGGCAGCCCTTCAAATACAGTACTGGAATACTGCTATTATGTAGTCCTTCTCTTCTATAGGCTACTCCATAACCGTCTCCCCAAATCTTTCCAAAATAAGGTCCTGGTCCTGCCCAACTTTGACAGGGCATCTCTCAATAAGCTGAGCCGGATATGGGATTCGATCCAATAGAAAATGCACTTAGGCTCAGTGTAATGAATATGTTCAGGGTTGTTGTTTTGAGGTAGAAGGGAAAGAAGGGAGCTCATGGCTTCAAACTGATTGCCTAAGAGGACTACTTTGTGTCTGCCCTCCTTCTCCTATTTGTGGCTCATTTCATTGGCGCATGTTCCAACTGATTACTGTTTCATTTGTTTGCAAGCATTGGCTGCTTCAAGAAAATTCCCTTGCAATTTCACCCTTAAATGCAAAACGTGCTAGCTTTGGCTAGAGAATACAGAGGAAAAGCTTTCCACAAACCTTCATTTTTGTCAAAGAACTGAGACATTGATCTGATTTATTGCCATTGCCCCAACAGTCCCAGGGTGGAGTGGACTCAGAGACAATATTAATTTACAAGAAAAACTTGAGCCGTTTAAGTGATTTAATGAATAGGAAAAAGCTTGTACTTTTGCTTAACCCTAATCTTACAAAATAGCCTAAATGTGTCTTTTGGTTTTTCCCACCCACTAATTTTGCTGTATAACTAAACCACAAAGTCTTTAAAACAGCTGCTGGGGTCCCAGAACACAGGCTGACACTTGCTTTCAGCAGGAGGTGACATATACTGCCCCCTTGTGGTTAGGAAAAGGTTTGGAAAGGATCATATTGAAAATCAAGGGTTTCATATAACCCAATGGATTTGACACAAATGCTCAGTAGCAATCAGGCTATTCCTGTTTTTCGTCTACACTTTAAGCTATTAGAACTTGGACATTTGAAAACTGCATTAGCAACTTAACCTGCTAAATCGTATGTTACGCTGACGCCCAAAGCACATTCTTCATTCTGAATGAATCCTAATCAGAACAGAGCTGGAAGCAATGGTGGGATTCAAATATGTGAACAACCGGTTCTCTGTGTGGATGCTGCTTCCAGAAGTCCATTCTGGACCTGGGCAACAAGAAATTAGCTACCGGTTCTGCCGAAGTGGTGCGAACTGGCTGAATCCCACCACTGGCTGGAAGGGATCTTGGAGGTCTGCTCAAGCAGGAGACCCTATACTATTTCAGACAAGTGGTTGTCCAGTCTCTTCTTAAAAACCTCCAGTGATGAAGTACCCACAACTTCTAAAGGCAAGCTGTTCCACTGGTTAATTGTTCTCAACGTTAGGACGTTTCTCCTTAATTCCAGGTTGCTTTTCTCCTTGATTAGTTTCCATTCATTTTTTCTTGTCCTGCCTTCTGGTGCTTTGGAAAATAAGTTGACCCTCTCTTCTTTGTTGAAGCCTCTCCTTCTTTTCTTTTTAGTTAACACCTCCCTTCAATTTTCAAGTACTGAAGCACTTAATGTTTTATTAACTCAACAAAGAGAGATGCATCCAGTGAGTTTCCTTTTCCTGCTATCATCTCTACACCACAGCAACATTTGGAGAAGATCCATTTACTGGATTTAGAAAGAGAGTGGATTATTTCCCCCCCCCCTCCCCATATTGTCACCCAATTAAGATGTGGCAATAAAACAAACACTCCACTAACTTGAGCACAACTCCTGGAAACTGCATAAGCATTCCCATGCAGTTCTTATTGGCATATTCTGCATTTAAAAAAAAACCCTTCAAGTCTAGCCTATCCAAAACTTTGATTTTTTCCCCCTGAAGTTTCCCCGCCCAAGTACTAATCAAGATTGTCCCTGCTTTGCTTCAAAACCCAGAGAAGATTAGCCAGATCCTGCTACTTGCTGTGGCTACATAATAGTTTAAAAGGTAATATCCCTTAAACAAACACTTGAAATAATAGAGATTAAGAGCTAAGCATTCGCATCCAAATGTAACATACCTTTGTATAATATATCCATGAACTTCACAGGAGGCATGTGATGGCTTCCACTGAGTATTTGGACACAATTCATCTGGTCCATTAGTAGGTATGGATTAGGTTTTGTGACACTTTTCTGCAGTTGCATAAATAATATTTTTATAAAGTTGCTGTGTGTGTATGTATATCACCCAAAGAAGAAAAAGAAATGGACTATGATGGACTAACCACAGGAACTTCCAGACTTTGAAAAGCCAAAAACTTAGCCAGGATTCAGAGTGATTTCCTAACTATGAATCAACCTGCAGACAATGAATCACACATACTGGAGAAGAATGCCAAAGCAAATAAACCATCATATTTAGTTTGCATAGAGAAGCTTATGGAAAACCCTTTGATTCACTCCACTAAAACTTCATGAGTGAAGGAAATAAAAAAGGAAAAGAATGAAAGAATCCTAAACCACATTTATGAATAGTGTGACAGTTAAATCTGACAAAGATTAAAGAGAACAAGGCAAAGCAAAACAGTTGTTTGCAAGCATAAATAATTTTTTTCGGAAAAAATACTTGTCTTTGAGTGTTTTCCAAGGAGGAAAAAAATAAAATGTTGACAAACTGACATTAAAGGATGTCTTGTTTAAAATAGCTATGTCTTTTGTCTTGAAAATGGCTATGTCTAGGTAAAAAAAAATCCTACTTTGAGAAATTCTGTATTTGGGACTCTGGAAGTATTTGGGAATTCTCATTACACAAATAAGCATGGAACAACAGATTATTCCCTCTCATCATAAGCTTTTTAAGCAGCCCTATCTTCATGAAATTTAAATTGCTATGCAATTAAATCTAGAAAGAGAACTTGGTCTATAGGCAGGGTTGCAGAAAATCAATAGGTATTGTAAAGGATCTGTCTCTGGGCATTAAATATTTTATTTTTTATTTATTTTTCACACTTCTGAACCTCCCATCTCTCTCAAAGAGGGACTCTTTAACTAAATTATTAAAAATTGAACCATGAACTCAGTAGATAACCATTGGCAAAAAATATCTTGGTCATCGCAGCTCTAGTTATAGAAACAATAATACCAAGTTTATAACATCAGTTTATAGCAGTGAAAGCCAGTTTGGTCTAATGGTTAAATACCAGGAGACTGTGAGTTCTAGTCCTGCTTCAGATATGAAAACCCCGGGGGTGGATCTTGGGCCAGTCATGCTCTCAGCCCAAACCATCTCACAGGGTTGTCGTCATGGGCAAAATAGGTTAGGGTCTGAATGTTAATTATATCTCTGTATTTGCGGACCCCTGTCCAGAATGCCACATTCAGAACCTGGTGAGCACATCTCCAAGAGGGGAACACTGTCTCAAAGCCCAACCACATTTTAGTAATGCATGCTAAGTCATTCCACTTATCCACTATCAGGCCCCGGAAGAGGGAGACTGTAATGGAATGTGTGATGACCTTGGGAGATGAGGGAAAGAAGTGCTGCCTAGGAAACAATCAGAGAAGAGAGGCAGGAGTGCCCAGTGGCTTAATGGTCAAAGGAAGAAACTTAGAAAGGACCCATCTTATTGGGACTATTAAAAAAGGTGACAAGAATGAACAGACTTGCAAGTTATGTTAATGCAGCCACACAATAAAATAGAAGCAGCTTATCTAGTCATCTAGTCTGGTTTACGCAGGAGGGCATTCAATGGCATCAGCTAAAAGCTGGAAGCCAACCTAAAAGCTAGAGGCCAACCTATCTTCAGTATGCATTTTAAATATTATTTTTAAATGTTGTGAAATGCATTGTGTTTCATTTGTGCAGTAGGCAACTGATTGTTACCACAATACAAAAAAAGATGTTGAGACCCTAGAAAGTGTGCATAGAGGAGCAACAAAGATAGGGGTCTGAAGCTAAACCATATGATGAACGATTGAGAGAACTAAGTATGTCTAGTCCAACAATGAGAAGAGGCAAGGGTGATATGATACCATTCTTCCGGTAAAATAGAATAGAATAGAATAGAATAGAATAGAATAGAGTAGAATAGAATAGAATAGAATAGAATAGAGCTGGAAGGGACTTGGAGGTCTTCTAGTCCAGCCCTCTGCTTGAGCAGGAGAACCTATACCATCTCAGACAAGTGACTGTCTAGCATCTTCTTAAAAATCTCCAGTGATGGAGCGCCCACGATTTCTGGAGGCAAGCTGTTCCACTGGTTACTTGTCCTCACTGTCAGGAAGTTTCTCCTTAATTCTAGATTGCTTTTCTCTTTGGTCAATTTCCAACCATTGTTTTTTGTCCTGCCCTCTGGTGCTTTGGTGAATAACTTGACCCCCCTCTTCTTTGTGGCAGCCACTCAAATACTGGAATACTGCTATCATGTCTCCCCTATTTCTTCTTTTCTTTAGCCAAACCCAAGTCCTGCAGCTGTTCCTCATATGTTTTAGTCTCTAGGCCTTGGATCATCTTAGTTGCTCTTCTCTGAACTTTTCCCATTTGAGAAGTACTTGAGAACCATCTATCTTCTACATCTCCAGCTGTAGGTCTTCCAAGTTTTCAATATGCATCTCAGTTTATGGTACTTCTGTAATGCTCAGATTTGATTTCTAAAGCCTTAAGAGTCTGGCTTTTGCATGTATAACTTTAATAAAAGTTCTATTTCATTGCCCTTCTGAATGGCCTGGGCACTCCAAGTTTAAAGGTCCCTTTTATTCTCTTTGAAGTATGAATGTTCACTTTCTCCATTAAGGTGAAGCTATGTGTAGTTCTTGCAAGTCACCACAAGAGTGCATTAGGAAACAAAAACTGAGACTGTAACTCAAATTCCCTTGGAGGATTGTTCTGAAGCCTCTTGAGGAAAAAAAGGCAAAGCAGATGGGGAGTAAACGTGCCTTAAATCAAACTGAAGCAAGGAAAACAATCTCTAACTGATAAAAGTGATAAACAATCCGGACAGTAGGGATTCTGATTTTCCCATTGCACCAGTATCTTTATTTCTGTTTATTTTTAGTAATTATTTTCCAATGCTAAAGATGGAGAAAGTGATTAATTATACAAATAACAGTGGCTCACTGTGTCAACAGTCATAAAAAATTGCAAAATAGGGAACTTTGTTTCAGACCTTTGACTTTATGTCCAGGGCAGATTAATGAGGAAGGGTTTAAGGATGCCACAGAACCACAATTACATTCCCCAGGGGACAGTTGCACATCATGTGAATCGAAATGGTCATCAAAATGTCAGACCTCTTCAAATGTGTATGCAGCACTCCCACTCATTTCCTGGTATGTCACCAAAAAAAAAAAGTCATCCTCTAACACTCTCTCCCTCCATTAAGGGCTACAAATAAACCAAAATCCCAAAAGTCATGAATGGGAAGTCATGAATACATGCACTTTGAGAAGTCCTACATATCCCACCATCAGTTTGGGAAAGAGGGCAAATTTTTAACAATGTGTAAGTTGTAGGTATGAATGATGGCATCAGGCTATGACAGCATCTTTGATGATAAACCTATCTTAGCCAATTCATAATACAATTTAGGATGATTCAAGATGTATTTCAAAAGAGCCCTGGTGATGCAATAATTAGAATGCAGTATTGCAGGCTAACTCTGCCCACTGCCAGGAGTTCAATCGTTACTGGTTCAACCTTCCATCCTTTTAAGTCAGTAAAATGAGGCCCCAGTTTGTTGAGGGCAATATGCTGACTCTATAAACCGCTTAGAGAAGGCTGTAAAGCACTAGGAAGTGGTATATAAGTCTAAGCGCTATTCCTGTTGCTATTTCAGCTTTTGTTTTTGTTTTCAGTTATATTTGATAAATAGATTGCAGAGGTGTGCAGTTAAAGTAATCTAGATAACTTATTGAATTATCCAAAACTTAGAACTTCAAAAGTGAGTAATATTAGGTCACCCATGCTAATTACTCTAAAAAAAATCTATCCAGTTTTTTATGTTTAGAACGCCTTCAAAAATTAAACCAATATTTAAAAAATAACGACCACAGCAAGGAATTAAACAACATGATCTAACAGCAGTTTTACCGAACATGAATTGTTTTGATAAAAGTATTGTCCTGGGAAAAAAACTCTGAAAAAGAGCCTTCCAAATTTGAGATTCCACCACTAAATTACTGTTTCCTAGTAATTTGACAATTTTCAAGAAATTTTAACAGACAAATTTTTGAGGGAGCATCTAGTCTGTTCTAAACTTGTGGAAAACTGTTGATAGATATTTATTGTGGTAAATAGGTTGTTTTGGGTTGTTGGTTATGCTTTTGTTTGCTCTGCCCGCAGAAGAGAGTGAGAGTGCTGTAATGTATTGAGTTAAATTTAAGAATTGCTTAAACTGTGTAATAATGGTTAGTAGGCCACATGGCCAACAAGTCAGACTTTTGTCTTCAGCCTACTTGTTTTGCATTTAAGCGGGAGAATACTGTGATCTGATTGGTTGCCTCCTCCTAAGCTGAATGTATAAATAGGGATGGAACATGTGCTTTCCAGTTTTCGGTTTTGCCTTTGCAATAAAAAGAGTTGTGTTTCACCTGCTGTCTCTTCAATGCCTCAACGAACAGCAAACTTAACAAGTACTTTGTGTAGAGAGAGATAAAAGAAAATGGTTGCAGTATGAATTATGCTTTAGCCGAACCTCTTGCCCTAGAAAACAATTCCTAGCAGCCTGAATGAAAAAGAAAGCCATTCACCACAGACAGGACTCATACCTGAGAAAGCACATTCTTAGGCAGATAATAATAATAATAATAATAATAATAATAATAATAATAATAATAATAATAATAATAATAATAAAAACAATAACAATAACAATAACAATAACAACAACAACAACAACAACAACAAAACAACAACAACAACAACAACAACAACAACAACAACAATAATAATAATAATAATAATAATAATAATAATAATAATAATAATAATAATAATAATAATAATAATAATAATAATAAAAAAAAAAAAAGTTGGAAGGGACCTTGGAGGTCATCGAGTCCAACCCCCTGCCCAGGCAGGAACCCTACATCATTTCAGACAAATGGCTGTCCAGTCTCTTCTTAAAAACTTCCAGTGTTGGAGCATTCATCACTTCTGAAGGCAGGTTGTTCCATTGGTTAATTGTTCTAACTGTCAGGAAGTTTCTCCTTAGTTCTAGGTTGCTTCTCTCCTTGATTAGTTTCCACCCATTGCTTCTCGTCCTGCCTTCAGGCGCTTTGCAGAATAGCTTGACTCCCTCTTCTTTGTGGCAGCCCCTGAGATATTGGAACACTGCTATCATGTCCCCCCTCATCCTTCTCTTCGTTAAACTAGACGTACCCAGTTCCAGCAACCGTTCTTTATATGTTTTAGCCTTTTTACTGATCATTTAAAAAAAACCAGACCAAATGTGGAAGGGGTGATAGAAAAGGATATGTGGAAGGAAAAAATTCCAGAGAAAGATGACTCAGCATTTAACTTAAAATGGCCTGATTTTAGACAGACCATTCCTCTGACCCATTAACACTTTTTGTATGTTTTTATTGAACTTCATTAGACTATTAACATCACTACCAACTTGCAATACATATATCAATCATAACCATAATACAAACTGAAAATTAGTTGAAAAGCTGTGAAATAAGGAAATGAGGATGGTACATTGAGTTTCAAATGGATCTATTAAAGCTTCATCCAGGTATTAATCTATTTTGCTTCATCAAAATTGCTGCTTTGCAAAATTACTTCAGAACGTCCCTTGCATCTAGTTGAATTCGTCTGAATTTATTTTTGAGTGTGATTGCACAGAATTTCATCTGTCAAGACATAAATGATCCAGTTACAATTATTTTTAAAAAAGAAGGTTTTTCTCTTAGGTCAATTTTGTTCTTGCAGTTTTCTTTACTTTTAATGTGACCATATATTTTTAAACTATTTAACAGTAATATTAAACTAAAATGTGAAATAAAACATTCTCTTGGCTGCAAAGAGACTCTTTGTGTGTGGCAAGTCTAAATAAATATATTTGCCCAAATCATTTCATAATAGCTTTTCTTTCCACTATATTTTCAGCCAAAATGTTCCCTCCTTCCTAAATTCATACATTCTACCCTTTCCGATTTGCCTAAGTATATACACTTGTAACAAGGAAAACAAGAATAAAACCAAGAATGTCTTCTCAAGATACTGAAGTCTCTGCCTGGAGTGTGTTTGTTTATATAATGTGGTCATGGACTAACTAGACTTGTAGAGTTTTGGCCATTCATCTAGTTAATGAATCTCTCCTATAAGGAAGCATCTGCAAGCAAACAATATGAAGAACCAATTCTTGTTAAGCCCTTTCTTGTGCATTGTGTTCGAAGAATTAGTCCATAAATGATCTCATATCCCCCAAAATGTTGTCACTAGCTATCTGATAAGGGGCTTGGTTTCTTTACCGCATCTAAGAATGGAGGTGGACATCCTTGAATGACCAATTTCCCTGCCCATGGTGAGAGGTGACAATGAATCACCTCCATTACATTGCTAATTTATACTTGTGGAAACTCGAGCAATAGCAAATCTGGGCCCCTCAAACCAAAAACTTTCCAATGCAATAAAAGGCATGTTTATAAGAACAAACAATTTAAACACCCTTAAGGTTCCTGTGTGCTTTTGTTTTAGGCACCCTGCTGCTGAGACAATCTGGCTCCAGAAATGCGAGCGGTTTCCTATGATTTGACTTCACAATGAAACAAAAGCACAACGTTTGCTTGGCCTAAATAAAGAGTTGATTGCGCCGCGGAGGTTTAGGCCATGAGGACCACTCTTGGGAGAAAGATTTTATTTTGTTTATTTATTTTGAAGAAAAAGATCTCAGCATAGCAGGTCTGCCTTGTTAAATGGTCCATGGTCATCTAATATTTAGATGATATTCTCTTGGATGAGACTAAATTATTCTAAATGTCTTTGCCCGTTCTGATTTCATTGTAACAATCCATCTACTCCATTGTTCACCTAAGCAACTTTTTCTTCTTGGGGAAGAGAATTCCAGGAATAGATGATATACATGGGATTTCCTGCTTGGGAAATCCATTGAAAAGCTGAGGACTTATAAATGGAATTGCTCCTGCCTAATAAATATTCTCACAAGGTAACTTCCAAACCAGCTGTCTTCATGTTTGAATTTGGGAGCATCCACTGCCAAATTCTTAATTATAGGAGAAGAAGCCTTGTGCAAAGTTCTAATAGCAGCTATTGTGAAAGCTGAAAGAAAAACATTATTAGGGCCTGAGTTCTCTTACGTTGAGCATAAAGAGCTTTCCAAGAAAGTATAAAATCAAACTATCTTGGCAATCTATTTCACAATGTATGTCTCTGATCTTTCAAAAACCCTGGCACTTTTTTTTTATTTCAAAAGATGCTGGCAATAAACAGAGAACATAAATGTCAACATCTAAAAACAAAGGATAAGAAGAGGTTTGTTGGTTCACACCAAATGCCTGTCTGGCCTAGTGTTCTGTTTTCAAAATGGCAAGTAGATGTTTTCACAAAGCCACAAGTTTAACTCTGTAGCAGTTCCACAGTTTAACTATGTCTTGTTTGAAATGTTTCTATCCACTGTCTTATCCTGTGCTAAGTTTGGAGAGAATTATTAAAGTAGGAACAATTTACTACTGGTTATTACTAGTCTTTTTGACTCAAAGTATTGAGGTTAACTGATGCTATTTAAGTTTTAAATCAGCTTTCAATCCAGCTACAGGTCATATTTGCAAATGTGTATTATCACCCCAAAACTAAATTATTGGGGATGACTCTAAGGCGAGCCAGTAGGCTGCTAAGGGCTCCATATCCAGCATATATTGTTTCCCTTGCGGTACAGAGTTTCCTGAATGAACAATTTCCCATGAAACTTACAGCACTTCATTATCTTGAGGCACTCTCCACCAGCTTAAGAGTGGATTATTTACAATAAAATAATAACAATACAATTTAACAATAACAATAAAAATAATAGAAGGAAGAAGAAGAAGAAGAAGAAGAAGAAGAAGAAGAAGAAGAAGAAGAAGAAGAAGAAGAAGAAGAAGAAGAAGAAGAAGAAGAAGAAGAAGAAGAAGAAGAAGAAGAAGAAGAAGAAGAAGAAGAAGATGATGATGATGATGATGATGATGATGATTCACTAAGCAGACAAAAATGCCAAATCCAATCTGAACATCGGGCTGACTGTGCGACGAACCATAAAAACTAAAGTCTCCCCCCATGCTGGAAATTGGCTGGCATTTATTGAGGAACCTGGTATTACGCAAAGATGTTGAATATAAACCTGGAATTTGAAACACAGGGCATCCTTAAAGTAGGCATTTCAAAATCATTACAACCCTATGAACATAACAGGCCCCAGGCTGTTCCAATTCCATTATAAAATGCTATACTATGCTAAATATTATGCTATTTTAGCATTAGATTTTCCCATGCTACTGTATGGCAGCAATTGGAAATTCAATTGTTCTCCATATGGAGTATATGATCTGCAAGCCGGAGTCTTCTGTATGCAACAATGTTATGTAATTTGCAGGAGAAACTCTTTTGGAGCAATTTTTCATTAGTAACACCATCACAATAATGAATCTTTGCGATTTGATGAAGGTGTCTATTTTGGAAGACGTCGAGTCTCTTATTAATACTCACTGATACCTTTTCAACAGTCTATTTTTTCCCAAATCATTCCAGGAAGCTTGCAAACAGGACAACAGGCACTAATCCTCAATTACTGTTGCTTCCCGATGTCCATAATTTGGTAGCATTTGTCTTCTGAATAAGGAGAGCCTACCTTCCATATATGTTTCCAGATGCCTTATCTCAGTGGTGGCGAACCTATGGCACACGTGCCAGAGGCAGCACTCGGAGCCCTCTCTGTGGGCACACGCGCCATGCCCCGTAGATGGTAACCGTCCTCTTCAACCCCACGTGGCCGGATGCATTCCAACACCTATGCGCTTGCTGGCCTTTGTGTGCAGGGGCCGATAGTGTCAGGCAGCAGCCGCCCCAGCCCCTGCCTCGCCCTGCAACATGGCACCCCCACCCTGCCTCGCCTCACCCCGCAGAACCAGCCTCCTGCCCACCACCCCACCCACCAGAGACCCTGGATCTCCCCCAACCCTGTCCGGCCCCCACAGGCTTCCCTCCCCAGGAGCAACATCGAGCTGGCCATGTCCACCCTGGCAACGCCCACCCATCTGCCATGACCACTGTAGCCATGCCCACCCGGCGGGTCACGCCCACCCGGTACCCGGCAATACATAAGTGGGTTTGGGGTTGAAGTTTACAAAGCTAATTAATTCAGAATTAAAATGAAGGAAGTAGTCATGATTGTTTTTGAGGTCATGAGAAAGTCTTCCACCACTGTTGTTCCATGGATCAGTCTTCTAAAATAAGGATGGGGTTATAACTGGAAAGACCTTTTCTTCAAGGGACTACGGAGCATATTAAAAGCTGTAAAAGAAGGTAGACATAAATTATTTTGAGTCATTTGTATTGGTCTCAGTGGACTTCCTTCAAGTTTGTGCCTGTCATTTAATTCAAATTACTGCATAAGCAGGAATGGTGTTTTTGCTTGTACCTTTTTATTACACAAAGGGCAGGGAAAACTCTCTGTTTTTTAAAATGTAAAAAAAACCCCCATAAATATATTTAGCTGGCAGAACTAGCTGTTACAATTTACACCAGATGCCAAAAATAAGGTGCTTTGAAAGTCTTTGAAAAAGACAAGTGATGGGGAAAGGAATAATTCTTAAGTGAAACATTTAATACTTTGGTGTTCCTGTATAATAAGGTTTTCTGTTTCTTTAAAATGATTCATTTCATTACTGATTGCTAACAAGGGCCATATCCTGATATCCAGGTTGATTACCTGACAGTTGGGGTTTTTTTAAAAAAAAACAAAACAAATCTTGTCTTCTCAGATTATTAGTTCATTTTATGTGTTTGATCATCTTTAAGTGTTTTCAGAAGTTGGACACTGCCTTCCTTATATGATGTCGTCTGTATTTGGTACATTATGTTTATATCAGCTGTAAACAGACCTTTTGCAAATCTGAAAAATTAATGCTTTAAGCACAGCTAAACAAAAATAATCATTGCAATAGTATTTTAGACAAAACTGAGCTAGGATTGCAAGCTCCAGGCCTAAACCATGTTTGAGTGATGCAGCTGACAGTCAGATCACTCAAGACTCCTTCTGGATTTGCTTTAAGAAGTGCATATTAATGACTATCACAATAAACAGAGAAATTAAAGGCCTATAGTGAAAAGGGATATTTCATTTCACTCATGACACATTTATTTTACTCACCATAGTTGATTCGGTCACACCGTACAATCTTTGTTTCAATTAATTATTTTTCAGCATTAGATAATTACAACGTGAAGGTTTTGTTAGTTTTTAGAACTTGGACCATTAAGGAGGAAGAAAAAGGCAGGAAAAATTAATGTATAGTATAATCTCTTCTATGTTTGGGGAAGGAGCCGAAAATAACTGAAGCTGAAGTAAGCACATATATAGTGGGCCAAGCAGAGGGACATCTGTAGGGAAGAGTAAAAAAAAAAAAATCACGCAGGCCTCTATTTATACCTTCTGATTCCCGGGCAAATCCAACCAATCATAAGGCGGTCTTTTCCCGCCTTGCGCATGTGCGCAAGGCCGGCGCCAGTCAGTCTGGTCCCGGGCGGCTTTTGCAAATGCCCGGGACTCTTGCAACGTCCCGAGCCTGCTTTTGCAGATTCAGGACACAACAGTAACAATTATGGCTTTACTAGCTAAAGCAGCAACTTTTTTTTAACTGCCTACAAAATATACAGCTGAATTCTCATAAACTACAGAGGTTTGTGATTGTTACATGTTTGATGATGTACAAGATTTCCCAAATAAATCCTCAAGGATTGACTTACTTGGGTTGGGAAAGTCTTCCAGAGATAACATTTTGATAAAACAAAGCTTATGGAGGGAGAAGGAAGAAGAGGATATGTTAGATTGAGGTGATATGGTCTCATTTGATATAATAAGATGTGCAATCAGATGCTACAGAGTGGTCTACAATGGCATAAAATGAGTCATACATGTGTCTATACAACTGCAGAACTCACAATTCCATAATCATGTTTTAAATGCTAATTTCTGAGAGAAGAAGGAACACTTCTCTAGGAAGACAAGAAAAGAGACAAAAAATTGTCTTGGTTGACAGTGCTTCTTTTTTAAAAAAAATAGAGTAAGGAATTTTATTTTTTTTCTTTTGTTGATTTTACACAAGGGTGCATTAAAGTTTAGTCCTTTCGATACTTCCATCCACTCAGCTAGATATGATAATCCATTCTGGATCTTGCCAACAAATTCTGATGATACTATAGAATACCACCCTATCCTAGCATTGTATGATCTCTAGGCTGATTGCCCCCTTGTAGCGTTCTGCTGCCTTCTCTGCTTTTCTACTCTAAGCTCTCTACATGGGGCTCCCTCAGAGGAGCACCCGGAGGCTTCAAATGGTCCAGAATGCGGCCGCGCGGGCGGTGTTGGGAGGGACTCGTCGCTCCCATGTGACACCGCTACTGCGCGAGCTGCACTGGTTGCCAGTGGCCTTCCGGGTGCGCTTTAAGGTGTTAGTTACCACCTTTAAAGCGCTTCATGGCATAGGACNAGCAAGCGGACCTGACCTAGGGAGGATTTTATATGGGGTTTATTTTTTAGCAATTTGACAGAGACACAACTTTAAAATTTGATTTAATTCGGTTTTATTGGGGGGGGAATGTATTTATGTTTTGTTTTAAATATGTTGTGCGCCGCCCTGAGTCCCGTCGGGAGAAGGGCGGCATATAAATTAAATTAAAAAAAAAAAAAAAAAAAAAAAGCTGTCAACTGGATAACATATATAGTATAAAATGGATAAAGGTGCATACAAAGTAAATTAACAGAACAGAATAACAGAGTTGGAAAGGACTTTGGAGGTCTTCTAGTCCAATCACAGACCCTATACAATTTCAGATAATTGGTTGTCCAATTTCTTCTTAAAAACCTCTAGTTTTGGAGCAGCCACAACTTCCACTGATTAATTGTTCTCACTGTCAGAAAATATCTACTTAATTCTAGGTTGCTTCTCTTCTTGATTGCTTCTTGTCCTGCCTTCAGGTGCTTAGATTAGATTAGATTACATTAGATTACATTAGATTACTGTAAAATGAAGAATTGGCAAATGACAAATGAATCAGATAAACTGCAACTCACTACAGGTGATTTGTTTAGAGACAGTTTGATCAGCTCACTTATTCCTCTTCCCCAGAATGCTTATTCATATCTTTGATTTCTGGGACCTGTCTTTTTTAAAAATGCTTTTTTAATTTATGATCTACTTGATTTTAAAGACCACCAAAATGTAGTTGAGAGAATGGCTATTGGATTTTTACTTCAAAGTTTGTTGAAAACTGTAAATGCTGAAAAATACCATGCAAGCAAAATATTGTAAGGTTTTTATGGGAAGCAAGAAGTATATCATGGATTTTTCTTGGAAACAAGCAGACATCTGATTCCTATAAATGATTTTGAGCCATATTTTCCTATTAACATTTTCCTCATTTCCCAAGAAGTGCCAGCAGTCAGATTGCATGATTTTTGAAGGATTATATCAATAGTTGACTAACAATGCTCATTTGTGTGTGTGTGTTTTTTTAAAAATTAAAATATAGAAACAAATTGTTTGTTCTGAGATATATTTAGAGGGCATTCTTATTGTTCAGGGTCTTAAGGAACATTTTAGAACAATCATCAGAAGCGTGTCATTTGGGTATTGTTAGCTGAGTGCTTTTCTATTGAATTTTCAAGATGTTGTAAAATGAGATTATGTGAGTAGCACCTCTGGACACTTTTTCCCATCATTGTGTTGGTATCAATCGCTGACTTCCACTGTTTCTCATGGTATTAAATAGAAATGTTGTTTCCCACTGCTCTGATTGGATAATTTATAATGCATGACATAACTGATAACCCTTAGGAGGGTAGGCATTGTAGGGCTTGCTAAGAAAACTGGACAACCCGCTAAGGGATCTTTTGGCTTGAAAGCCATAGTTTGAGATGGCTGATTAAAATAAATCTTCCTGTTCAAATGTTGTGAAACATGCCTAAGTGGTCTTATTTATGGAGTTTTAATTGGATGGTCAGCAGGAAGTGGGGGGAACTATCTCAGTTTTTGGTCATGGGGAAATTGAGTCAAGGATATTCTATCAGCCAACAAGACTTCTTTGGCCAGTTTCCAAGTGCCCTTTTGTGAAAGCCAGATCAAAGCTGAATCTCACATTTTTCCAAAGACTACAGATATTTTCCTGTGATAAACTGGAGGTGAAGAAAATGCTGTGCTCAGAAAGTAACAGTGGTTTGAGGAGGCCAGATTTTGATCTGATATATGAACTGAAAACAATAGGTAGCTTTCAGCTCAGTTCTGTGTTATCTAAAATGCCAGAGTCTGGGGGAGGTGAAAGTCTCATAGTTGGGTGTTTCTTTCTACTGTCTCTAGGAGGCATGAGACAGGATGAACTTTCTTGTTCTTGACCTAACTCTTATAGTGTGTGTAATGTGTGTGTGTGTGTGTGTTTGCCTGTGCACAAGAGGGGGATTTGGCAGTTTGCCACTAGTTGTTCATGCACTCATTCCCACTGCTGTTTTTAACTAAGCCTGATTCTGTGTCCAAATTAATTTATATTCTTTATCACTTGATCCTATTCATAGACATGCAGTACATGTTTCAATCACATTTCATGGAACTTGCAGAAGGAGAACTGTTAGTCCATGATGGCAAAAAACAAATGTGGAAGCATTTGAGCTTCAGTTCACAAAGATTATTCCATACAATTTGTTAGAAAAAAGTGCTGAATAATATTGATCTGGAAACTCAACTATTGTAAACTTTAGGTTATTCTCTCACCTTTGTCACCTATTTCATTTGTAAAATAGAAAAGTTGGAGGGTTTTTTCACTTAATTTGGACAGGGGTGACTACTCATTAGCCACAGAAGCTATATTTTGGGTTCTTGTATGAAATGGACTTACAATATGCCCACTGTGCTAGAGCAGGGGTTCCCAACCGGGGGTACTCGCAGCCCCTAGGGGTGTGAGATGATATTCCAGGGTGTGTGAAAACTTGGGTTTTCAAAATTATAGAGTATATGCATAATTCGTTGCCATTATTTTGAACTTTTGTAAGGGGTGCAAGAATATATCATATGCGTTCTAGGGGTGCGGGGTATAGAAAAGATTGGGAGCCGCTGTGCTAGAGTTTTAGCTTCCAGACAGGGATTGCAGAGTTGTGTTCATAAACTTCACAACAAGATGTCTTCTTCAAATCCGAATAGCTATTGACATGGCTTTAGACATACAAGGCTATTCCATGCCTTGTTTGAAAAATATCTGGGTGACAAATATTTGGCACTTGTAACACTACTACATGAGCCTGTATTACTTACCTGTGTATTTCCAGGTGCAATTCAAGGTACTTGTCACCTTCAAAGCTCTTTATGGCTTGGAACTGGGATACCAAAGGTACTATCTTCTCCCAGTAGTCCAATTCAATCCCGCAGGTTGGACACACTACGGGTTCCAGTAGATAAGGAATGTTGATTGGTGGATGCTAGGAGATGTGCTTTCTCTGCGATAGCTCTTGCCTTCTGGAACATTCTCCCCTCAGAATTGAAGATGACTCTGATCCTGTTGGCCTTTCATAAAGTTTTAAAGACCTGGCTTTGTGCCCAGATCTGGGGCCCCAAGAACACAAAGGGTCCTTTTTCTTAGCTATATTGATATCGATGGAGGTTTTTTTCTTGGCTGCCATATATATTTAATTTATATTATATTATTGTTTATGATTATGTTCACAGCCCAGAATTACTTGCTTGAGATGGGTAACTTTAGAAATTGAATAAGTAATTATAACGTAATATCATGGGTCTGGCAGATGAATAAAATTATTATAGAGATGAGTTTGTTTAGAAACATTAGAAAACTCAGAGCCTGTGGGCCAAACTGGTAGATATTTTTAAGTTAAATGAAATTATGAAGGATACTGTTCACATTGCTCTATTTTACTGATTTATTCCTGCAGTTAAGAATTAGAGGATATCGCCCGCCAAGGCTTTAGACTGAACCAAATTGTTTACCCACAAATTAATCATCAGAGGTAGATTTGGTTGGTACTTGAATGGGAGGTAACTCTGGATAGATTGGGAAATCAAAAACATCTGGTAGAAGTCAATGATAAACTGTACTGTTGTTAAGAAAACTACATGGACATGACCCCAGTGTCACATGAGTCAAGTTCAGTTCAAATGAACTTAGAGTTGGTTTATTGATCATGAAAGCATTTGCACTTCATTGCATTCAAAAACTACCACTCTTTGTTTCTTCATGAGGCCAAACTCTACTGTCTCTATTATTAGAAAAAATGATCCATACAATATGAACTAAACGAGGCTAGTATTCTAATGTACATTTATTAGGATAATTTTGATTCTAGATCCATTTGGTCTTTTCAAAAACAAAGGGAGTAAAGGAGCATTCTTATATCACTATCCTATCTATTTGACAAAGGACTCAAATGATGACAGTGATATGTGTATGTACAAACTAGGGAGACTGAATAAGAGGTTCATCCTTCCACTAATGGAAATGTGTGATTTGGGATAGATTGACTTCAGCAAGAGTATACCAAGGATCTTATATTGCAATTTTATGTTTTTCATATTAGAGAACAAATTGTTTTGGTTTATGCCAAATGATTTGAAGGGTTTGTAAGAATAATTGAATGAATGAGCAAGCCAGCAACCTTTCAACATGTTTTAAGATTGTTTTTAACAGTGCAGATTTAAAATAAACATTAAATAAACAAATGTGGCTATTTCCATTCCCTTTTACTTTAAAGGTTAACCATTATCACAAAACTGAACTTATCACCAGCTTTATTTGAAGGCCGTGGATCATAGCACCATCAACCTTTCGGAAATGTGAATTTTACAAAGTTTATTCTCTCAGAATTGCATATCAACTGAAGGTGGGGTAGCCATCTTTCTTTTCTCCTTTCTCTCCTTTCCTTCCTTTTTCCATTTGTGTATTTGAGTGTTTAGAGTCAGATGAAGGAAAAAAATACATTATTTCTTATTTTGCCCCAGGTGCTAGGATGTTCTCTGTCGCCCTCACACACCTTTTTTTTCCCAAAGTGGTCATATTGTTTCCTCCCCAGCCTTCTACTTAATCAGGGTTTTTTTTTTTTTTTAGCCATCAGGGTAGTCTTAGGAATTTTTCCACCGTGACACCGATCTCCGAGACAAAACTATAGTTTAACTGTTTGTTCCTTGGCCCTCTCAAGTATTTGGCAAATTTCTTCTCATCAGATCTCCTGGAAGAAGTCTCTTTAAATTGATGAAACTAGTTTGCAAAGCAAACATGTCCTAGGCTTGGAAAGGGGGGAGAAAATCCTAGCATCTGAGACAAAAGCATCTTTTCTCCAGAACAAAGGCAGGCCCTTTAGCTCTCACATGCAAACCTTTACGAGGGGCACAGTTTGGCTCAATGGCTGCATTATGCCGCTACAAAAGTCCTAACAATTAGTCTATCTTTCTGTGGATTAAATTAGGTCTGACATATGCCTGTTTGAAGGGTTCCCCAGGAATTAAACAACTACTTCCATCAGTTGACTTGGACAGCCGTAGGAAACTCGACACGATGTTGAGAATTTTCTGCACTTAGCCATGAAACAAATCTGCTACAGGTATCAAGTGGGCGTCTGTTTTGCTTTTGGGTGCCCCCTCCCCTTTTTCCCCTTGGTGGTGTAATCAAATTACAAATTGAACATTTCCATATGTGCAAGCCGGCAGGTCTGTCGCCTGCTATCTCATCTTTGGCTGCCCTCAAAGTATGGGGACGGGAGGGGTGGTAATATTGATGTGGAATACCGGAGCTGTGATATGTAATAATGCATGCCCCACCTTGTGGGAATCTGTGATGCCAAGAGTTAGAATTTCAGAGAAGCAGCTGGAAGGGCATCATCATCTTCTTAGTTAGCAATAACCCAATAAACATGACCCAATATCAGTAGTTCCCTGAAATATGAAGAACCTTAAGATTTAGGAACATTTGGGTTAAGAACATTCACTTTCAAGGAATTCATTAGCAATAGCAATAGTCCTTAGGTTTATATACCACCCCCACAGTGCTTTACAGCACTCTCTGTGGTTTAAAGCACTCAGGCTTGGTTTACTATATCAGCATGTTGCCTCCAACAATCTGGGTCCTCATTTTACCAACCTTGGAAGGATGGAAGGCTGAGTCAAGCTTGAGCCCACCAGAATTAAATTCCAGGCTGAGGGCAGAGTAAGCCTGCAATATTGCATTCTAACCATTGTGCCATCAGGGCTCCTTCCATTAGCCTGAAAAGTAGCAAGGGAACCCTAGGAAATTGATCCCAGAATATGGGATTTCCATTCACAAAACCAGAAGGCTATAGCAACCTCTTTTATCTAGAGTGATCCACTCTTGCCCTCACTTTTCAGATATGTTCCATCTACTCTTCAATTCAATGGAAAGGCCCACCTCCAGAAGTCGTGAGTGCTCCATCACTGGAGGCTTTCAAGAACAGACCATTTGTCTGGAATGGTGTAGGGGTCTCCTGCTTGAGCAGGAGGTTGGAATAGAAGACCTCCAAGTCCCTTCTGATCCTATTATTCTATGTTCTAAAATATTTCTAGTGAAGTTTTGACAACTAAACCAAAAATGACAACAGGCAAAACAATGAATTTATATGAGTAGGCATATCCAGGGCTTTTTTTTGTCATAGAACGCCCAGATGGAGTTCTGGCACCTTTTTTGGATGGAACCTTGCAGGGTAGGCAAGGCGGGTTGTATGACATGTGTGAGTTCCAGCACCTTTTTTTTTTTTTTTTTACAAAAAAAGCACTGGGCATATCATATACAGAATACATAAATATATCAACATTAGAAACATACAGTTATAGTTCAGGAACAATTCAGAATAGGTAAAAGCTCAGTTTTTAACAACTGAGAGTGTTGACCTTACAGTTGTAGTGTCTAATAGTCACTGTGAGCACCTAGAGAGAGCCAGTTTGGTGCTTTGAAAAAGATGCTGGATTAGAAAAAGGAAGACTTTGAATACTTGTTCTCCCTTGGGCATGAAAACTGACTTGGGTGACTTTGGGTCAACCCCTCTCTCTCGGCTGAATCCATCTCACAAGACTGTCGTTGTAGGGAGAATAAAAGAAGGTGGGCTTATGTACATCACATTGAGTTGTGCAAAACTCATGTTGGTGTATAATCCAAATAAGTAAATAAATGAAAGCTGCTGCTATCTTCAACTGTGTGGAGTTTTTTTCTTTAAAAAACTACAACTTTGGGAACTGGGCAACAGATTCATGCTTTATTTATATATTTATTTACTGTTTATACCAGATATAAAAACAGTGGACCATTCCTGATAAATTAAAATTAAAATTACATTCAAGTTAACATCCCATAACAATCCTGACTAAGTCATAATACACTTTAAATCCCTTGGGAATTAGTTGATGGTATCTAGCCTCTAACAGGACGCAATAGCTCAGTGATTAAAGATGCTGAGCCTGTCAGCAGAGAGCTAACAGCCCGGGTTCAAGACCCAAGCTCCGCACAATGGGGTGAGTTCCCATTCTTTGCCTCAGCTCCTGTCCGCCCAGCAATTCGAAAGCATGCAAATGCGAGTCGATTAATAGGCACCACTCTGGTGGAAAAGTAACAGCATTCAGTGCAACCTTGACTTATAGCTATTTCCACAGAAATTGTCTTCGGAAAATGCTATCTCCCTTGGCCAAGAAACAGAGATGAGCACTAGAGCCAGATACAACTGATAGGAAAACCTTTACCTGGAAGGCTTCTATGCATGGATCTACTCCATCTTCCAGAAGGCTGCTATTCTGGAGTATGGGTCTATTTGAAGAGGACAATGCTGTGATGTCTTGGCTCCCTCAAGTCCAAAGAATGGGGCACTATCTCTCCAGAAAGCTGCCTTAGATTAATTAAATCCTGCTGGAAGAGGCAGCCCTGAGGTTGGAGGCACATTTGGGTACCAAACCAAAGAAGATTGTTTTAGCTTAAAACCAGGACTTAGAATTGCGCCCTGAAGCCTACTGGCAACCAGTACCTGTCACATGGAAATCGCATCAAGCCTGATTGGGCAGCCACATTCTGGATCAGTTGCAATTTCCAAATGGTTTTCAAAGGGAACCACACATAGAGACCACAATAGTATTCTGGAAAGTTGGCAATGATGACACAAATCACTATTTAAAGGTCCTTATCTTCCAGTAGGGCTGCAATTGTTGGGCAAGTTTCCTGGCCATGACTACTATTTGTCCTTCCAGCAGTAGTCATGATTTGAGAGGACTCCCAGGTCATAGATCTGCTACATCAGGGGCAGTGCTACCTTTTGAAACCTATGACCAGAACTGACAGAGAATAGTAATGGACAAATTACAACTCTGTTTTTAACATTCTAGCGAAGTGACTTTCAGCCAGTCTTTCTCTCAGCCATAGTAAGAAAGAAATGGTTAATGACTTCCATAAATATTGCCAAGAAATTCCATGCAGTCCTGGCAGTCCCTAGGAGTCAAAATTGGCTTGAAGGCAACCCCCTCCCCCACAAAAAAAACCTTACTTCACTTCTTTATTATCACAGAATAGCCTCAAACTAGGTTTGTACCCTTGACCAGTCAGATTAACTTCTTGTCTTTCTCCTAGCATGGTTCTCTTGCTCCTACTCCTTGAGTTATTCAGAAGTGAAGGAACCCCTCAGGGTTGGTACATATGGAGAGGCTGCCCAAAGACAATCTTATTGAGAACTAGTCCAGTGGAACTGCCTGGCAGAAATTCTCCAGATCCATTGGATACCTCAAGTGGACATTCTTAATAGATACTCCAACCATGCAGAGATTCCTGGTAGCAGTCAACCTCAACTGAAACAGAAGATTCAACTGAGAATCAGTTGCATGTGGGATGTCATCGGGTCATATTCTCTTCTGTGGTTTTATCTTGCTGGTTTTTGCTTTTAAGGTTTCAATCCTATGTTAGTCACCCAGAGGTGCCCTATCAATTGATGACATAAACAAGGAACGAAGGATCTGACCATGTAAATGGACTAAATGCAATACTCTCCTTATCCAGAGCATCCAAGGCAAGTACAAGTGGTGGTAGCTAAACAAAAACTGTGAAATACTCTACATTGGTTGCTATTGGAGCCATTTGGCTATCTAACATAGCATCAACTTTACCTTCTTTTACCTGCCTTCTTTAATAGCAGCAGCCTGCAGCACATCTGCTACCTGGATAGGAAGAGTTCTTCCTTGGCCATCTAGTCTAGAACATCTGACAAGGTGGGTAGGATATTGAGCTCAAGACAGCATGCCACAACCATGGGCTGAGCCTTATGGAATTAATTCTGAAAAGGATGTGTATGTGTGTCAGAGAGAGGAAGAGGGAGAGGTGGGGAGGGATGGAGGAAGGAAGGAAGGAAGGAAGGAAGGGGAGAAAGAGAGAGAGATAAAGAGAGAGAAAACTAAGCTTTTCTTGTTTGGCTATTCTTTTGGTCAAGACTAGGCTAAGGGTCTATTCTTCTAAGGTGAGGGTCTGGAATACCTAGCAGACTTCTGTTTTAATCCCTTCTCTTTGAGTGGAACTATGATTAATATTTTATTTATTTAATTTATTTAATTTATTTAATTTATTTAATTTATTTTATTTTATTATTTCATTTCATTTTATTGTTTTATTTTATATTTTATTTCATATTTTATTATTTTATTTATATTTTATTTTATTTATTTTTTATTTTGTTTTAATTTATTATATTATTTATTTATATTTTATTTTACTTTATTATTATTTTATTTTATTTTATTTCATTTTTTATTTTATTTTATTATTTTATTTATATTTTATTTATTTTATTATTTATTTGTTATTTTATTATTTTATTTTTACATTTTTACTGGTTCCCCATCTTACCATAAAGTAACTCTGGGTGGCTCTCAGACATAAAAAAAAGTACATCTACATTAAAACCTGAATAAATTAAAACCAAAGATTAAAATCAAAGACACAAGGGGAGGCTGGAGAGGAATGGGAGGAGGTGCGATCTGTTGTTACTCAATCAACCACCTCCATTATTTGTTGTTCTCCATTAAGACTTCATATTTAGAGTTTGTTTTTTTATGCTGCATAAAGTCACTCTCCCCACACCCCCAATGAGAAACTGCAACTAAATCAGTGTTGCTGTCAATTTGTTTCCACAATCAGTTCTACTGAGATAATGAATGCCAAAGACATTTTGATCTGTTCTAGCAAATAATTAATCAAAGAAAATGTGAAGGGAAGGAAAGAAACAAGGGATAATTAGAAGTGTTTCACTCACCTCTGCTTCAGGCAGGGATAAATGATTGTGCAAATAAATGGGCATTCTTTTGGATAAACGTAAAGGTTTAATGTTCAGAATGCACTAAAAGCAAAGTGTGGCTGGTCAGAGGCAGGTTGGCGAAAATATCCTGCTGGCATATAAATTGCCAGATGATTTATGGCAACAACAATAAATTCCAAATATTCTGGATTTCTAGTGATGGTGAAACCTCCAGTTCATGCATCTGAACTTTATCAATGGGGAATGGCAGCAAATGATTCCAGTCTCCAGCGCACAATGAAGCATCCAGAACAAAACATTTTGTCAAGACGACAGAATGGATACCATGCAACAACATGAGTGTTAAAAAGCAGGGTTTTAAGCACTGTTTTACCCCTCACCTCCCAAATTCTGCATTTGTAGGGTTCTGTCAGGTGCAAAATATCAGGTCCACAAATGAAGGTCCAATTAAACTGATTTACAGCTACTCATGCCTATGCCCAGGAATATTCTCAACTCAGTGGCTAGAGAATACACATTCCGGTAGAGAGAAGTTTCCCAAATATGAGCTTCTGCATTAATCTGAAAGCTCGGAAGACTAAACCTCTGGTCCCGGTGACTGACCCAGATTGGATCCTGCAATATTATCCTGGGACACGTCTATTTGCTTTCATTCATTGCTTGGAATTAGATAAGAATCAATGGAATTCAAGAGAGGTTGGACTTAACTCACTTGTGGCTATGTAGGGATTCTAGGCGGAACCCTCTTTTAACTCTGCCCCCAAGTGCTGCCACACCTTGTATAGGTTCATCTAACTGATGGCTTTGGAGTTGATAAATGTGAAGTTTTTTATGGCTAACTAAGGACATATCCAAGAAAAAATATTATTGATAGGTCCAAGCTCAATAGATACACCATTCTATAAAGGAAAAAGGAGGCCATGAAAACAATGCCCTCATTTCAATAATCCTTTATTTTTATTTTTTAAAATTTGATCCTCCCATAATAATGTACTGAAATGCATAACAGTTACATTATACAAAGCATTTAAGGAAAGTACCTTGACTTGCTGGTTATTTCAAAATGAGATAATAAACAAAAGAAAAGTAAAATCTGGCCCCTTACCAAAAAGGCAAAATACAGCCCCCACCCCACCCCTGTCCCGAAAATAACAGAATACAGTTAATCGTTTATTTATTGGGTTTTTTTTTCCTTTTTTAAACATAAGTTTGGAACACTTCATTTTACAAATAGGATTAACATGAACATAACATCACATAGCTCGCAGACAACCAGCATAAAATATTGGGTACAATTTTCTTTTTCTTTACCAGAAGAATCATGCTTTCATGAAGAAAAAAAAATTAGAATGCTTTATACATTTGAATCATTTTGCTTTATTACAAAAAAAATCTCTAAATTGCCTCTATTCATTAATTTCAGTAAAATGGAAAAAAAGATAGTAAAAGAGGAATGTAAGACTTTTTTTTTCCAAACACAGTTTGCACGCCGATATATGCAGATCAGTTTGCCTCCCATTTTTTCTTCTTTTGAAGTTCATGGTGCCCAGAAAAATGATAGTGAGGGGTTTTGGGTATAAAACCAGACCAGTGCTATTCATTTCACATCAACAGTGCTACATTTAGCAAGAGTGCTTTTCTACTTAATCCACAAACAATTGTTTGCCAACAAATAAATACATGGTACAAGCAACATCAAAAAAAAGAGGAGGGGGGGAGGAAGAAGAAATAATCAAAAGCAAAAAAGTAAACATGAACAACGGGAAAACATGCAATGACGTGATTGTCTAAAATTAAAAATGCCTTTACAATAATAGGGAAGCATTCATTGAATTATAGTGGTATGTTTGATGACCATGGTCCATCGTAAGTAAGATGCTGAAAGATTCACTTCCTAGGATTACTGAATATCCAGATTTGTGGGGGTTTTTTACAATATACATAGATGTCTTACATTATCATCTCCTGTTGATTCTCTATATTCAATTTATTTTTATAGTGTAATTCAGAAGGCAAAATTAAAGAGAGGACAAGATATTGCCACTAAGTTCTAGGTTAATGGCTGGCGTACAAAGGCTTTGTCTTCCTTTGTGGCTTGAAATGCATGAAGCAAAAACGAGGTGGACTGTAGAGAAAAGCCCGTCTCCGACTGCTCTATAAGAAAACAGAACAATCCCTTTCCCCCAATGAATGAAACAATTTTTGTAGTTGAGTGAAGTGCTCATGAATATGTAGCAATAGAATCTTAACCCCTAAGTCCCTCCCCAAACAGGTGGAGTGGAAGACACATATTTTCTATCAAGGTCTATTTGATCCATCTTTTCTGAATGTCGCATTGATCCTCAAAATGTCAGCAGCTGCCTTCACTGTGCAAAACAAAATATTGAGAATAAATAGTTTTTTTTTCTTCTTCTTCTTTTAAATCATTGAGTTTAAGGTCACCTGACTTTAAACGTGACCTGTCAGATTTCTAAGGCATTCTGCTCTGCAGTCTTTTTAGTCATTAGTCTTCTAGCAAAGAGCCTTGTTGCTAGTTCGGACTTAGTCCCAATCCAGTTAACGATTGACAATGTCATACGTGACTAATGGATTGGATGGCACCAGATTCCGCAGCAGCTCTAGCCATACTGTGCCACATGTTGGACGAAGAGTGTAGAGAGTCCTTGTCGGAGAGTGAAAGCATCATAGCGTAAGCCTAGGTCAATAGAAATGAGAAAACAATTCTAAAAATTAATAACAATAGTGTGTAGATCCACAATTTTCTCATTGATAGCAACTTAATTCAAATCAATCTTTTATTCTGTCATAGACTAGCAAATAAAACACAAGAGTCGCTGTTAACACTATGGCACCACAGTACTTGGCTGTGGTCAATGAAATAAGATCAGCTTGATATGACAATTACAGCTTGAGATAAAACAAATTGGAATAATTAGGATATTTAGCAAAGAATGGAAATAATAATTCTTGGTGAGTATTGAGAGAACAGTACAGAATAATATGTTCCATCAATTCAATTATTCCTCCACTGCATTGACACAATCTCTATTTGAAGGGGATTTTTTGGGTATTTTCTTTCATTAACAGCTGTTGGCAGGACATTGAAACTGACTGAAAAAAAGACCCTTCTAATTTTGGGATTGTTATGTGACTGAGATATCTAGCTGATTGAAGAAGATTTGCAGAGTGGCTCAAGAAGGAGTTTGGGGGTAGCAATTCGCTTTTATGATCATGCTTTATGACTATTTGGGAAAGGGTCTTGCTTATGTATCACACATCATTTTCTTATTAGGGCCTACTGAAGGAAGCTTTGGGACAGAAAAACTGCAAGCGCTACACATTATTAAATATGCTAGCTGTAAGATACATAAAGTGGTGGGATTCAACCGGTTCGCACCGGTTCGGGAGAACCCATAGTTAAATTTACCTGAATTTGGAGAACCAGCTGGCTTCTGGAAGTCCAGTCTAGGCCTCGGACGCCTCTCAGGCCTAGAACAGCCCGCCGGAAGTGCGTTGATGCCACTTCTGGAAGTCCATTCTAGGCATCGGAGGCCTGGAGGAGGCCTTCCAGGCCTGGAACGGCCCACCGGAAATGCATGATGCCACTTCCGGAAGTCCATTCTAGGCATCGAAGGCCCAGGCCTGCATCACATAATACAGTGTTTCTCAACCTTGACAATTTTAAGGCATGTGGACTTCAACTCCCAGAATTCCACAGCCAGCAATGCTGGCTGTGGAATTCTGGGAGTTGAAGTCCACATGCCTTAAAATTGTCAAGGTTGAGAAACACTGACATAATAGAACCGGTTGTTCAGGTATTTGAATCCCACCATTGGATACATAAAAAAGGTGAAACGAACACTGGATCTAACTCTTCATGGAATGGGAATGCTGAGAATCTAACCATTTCAGTTCATGGAATAGGAACAAATTCTCAATTTACTTCCTGGAAGTAACTATTACACTGTCCTACAATAGGACAGTTAAACTGTCCTACAATAGGACAGTTTAAAACCTATGACTAAAATGTTTTCACATTGTATGGTTTAGCAAACATCAGAATTAATGCTGATGCCAAACTGGGGATATATTTTTTTACTGCAGGAGAGAGGACCAAAGAAAGAGAACCCTTTATTCCCACAAGCGTCCCTAAGCAGTTGATTTTGGAGATGGATAAAATACTTGGCTGTTTATTATCATACAGTCCTTATTCTCAGTCTGAATGTTTTGATTTCATCTGGATTAGGCTGCTAATTGCATTTCCTTAGTTGTTCGTCTTTTGCATTTCCCAAAGGACTTTTACCTGGGATTTGGACTTGCGATGCAATGGCTGTTTTAAGTCTTCTGGCAAATGGGAGGTGGTGAATGCTGCCAATTCGGTTTCATTGAACTGGTTTTCTTCTAATTTCCTCACTTTGAGACTATCGGTGAAGTGCCTTATATGGTCCAAAGCAGAAAGTCCAGTTTTATTAAACTCATCTTCTTTATACCTATAAAAAAGACATTAAGATAAGATATATAAATATATATATATACTTTGAAACATTTTGTCTGAATCTTCCTGATACTAATAGTAGTTCTAGGCTAAAGTCAATGATTGTATTCATCGTAGGTTTAAACATATCACTGATTTCAATAAAATTAAATATAAGTACTTTTCTCTGGAACACACACACTTCTTGGAACATCCTTTTGTTATGTACAGTACAGGATCTGTATTCTAAGCCTTTGTGCAAATTGACAAAATAATTAGTCATCCTCATATAGGTTCATAGTTAACAACGCAAGTCAGTGTTTGTCTACTGAAGACTAAGAGCCGTTCATATTAAAAATGTATTTTAAAAAAACAGTTTCTTTAGATTTCCATAAATGAAAATCCTTATACTCCCTTTTCCAGTTAATTTCCCACTGTAACACTGCACATTGTTGACTTGATTCACTGATTGAGAATGACTTTTTTATATATTGTCATATATTACAGGCTACCTTTTGGACAAAGTTTGAAAGACAGGGAATAATAAGAAAAGAATGTTGCATTGTAGGTTCTTTGGTGCTCTCTTGATTGTTTTCTTGCAGAGGTTTCATTACCCAACTAAGTAACATCAGCGCACCAAGGAACCCACAGTTCAACCCTGAACTAATATTCTCTTTTATTGGTAAAATACTGTATATACAGCACATTGACGCATATCTCAGCACTTCATAATGTTACATGGCACAAGAATGATTAGTCACTGAAGAAACTGAATATTTTATTTTCACCTACATGCAATAATACCCAGGTACTTTCTAGGAGGTACTTCTGGATCCCATCCATCCCCACCCTGCTGCTGCCATGTTTGACTCTATTATCGAGATAAGTACCCACCTGTCAGGAGAAGATTTGCAATTTATTTCCAATGCATTTGCTTCTTCAAAGTCACCCTCTGTGGGATCTTCACATATGCTGCTTGTTGCAAGTTCTTTAACTGATTTCCCTGTTATTTCACTTTCTTCATCTTCCTCATCCATCATTACTTCATCTTCTGCTTCTTCGTCTTCCAAAAGGTCTGAATTCTGGCTTACTACTGGGGTCTTTTCATCCTTAAAGTGACTTCCATTCATTCTTTCAAAAAGTAAAAATGAACAGTCAATACAAAATGAACTATAGGGAGTTTTTAAATATAAAACCTTTGTTTTCTACAATTGTTTTGCAGAAGTAAGAAGTAAGTCTGCTGCAATTAAAATCCACACTATTCAACCTTGTTCATTAAGGTGACAGCATTTCTTTGAAATTTAATTCATATCTGAATTGACAATTGTGAAATTAACATTGAGGAAAATTAGATTAGATTTAGATTAGATTATATTAGAGTAATAGACTATTTTTTAGATTACTATATCCTTCAAATTAGAATTTCTAACACATTCAACACTAAGTTAAGGGAGAAATTATTCATTTCATCACCTGTCTGATACTGCACTGTTTCTCACAGAAAGATGTTCAAAACAATTTATGCACATTGCTGAATAATAATATAACCTAAAGAATATAATTATGTTATATTTGGTGAGCCATGAAATAGCTATGAATTATTAGTGCTTTAATGTCTTCAAGGAAGAGCAGACATTTTTGTGAAGGGCTGAAATTAAATTAGTGGGAGAAACTGAGATTTGGGTGGGAATATCCTTGATTTTAACTGTGATATCCCTAATTTAGGTCTTCTATTTGCTTTCCACCTGAAATAGCAGGAACAATGTCAGCATTGTAGAGGGCCACAAAAGTGAATTACTTTAGAAGAATAGTCAAATTTGATTTTTTCACTAATGGCAATATTATACATTATAATAGTACTACTATAACCTCATTTATATTTGTATGAAGGACTTCTAACGTAAAACCTTGCCATGCAGAAATTAGCAATGTCCATTGTGTTGGGACAGTGAAGTATATTTTAAATATTTTGACGTTAAAATAGAATCTATCATCTTAAGCACATTATAATACAAAATGGATTGGAGAAATAATCACATGAATTGTTGACATTGTTTAATATTACACCGTAAGAATTTAATTATTTAGTTGTATGAATCATTCTCTGTTGTTTTCCTCAGAGATAAACTCTGATTAGCCTTACTTCATTTTAACTTAAATATGTAAATAAACAGTCAATCGGAAGTCTTCAGGCGTACCCAACCTATTCCCTAGAACCAAATTCTTATTTTGAAATGTAAAAAGAATGTTATTTCTCCTGTAACTATGTTTGGTTTTCACTATAACTAATCTATCTGGCAAAAGAGAATGAAATCACATAAGAAGTTATCTCATTATTGTCAAAATCATGTAGCCCTGCCCACAATTAAGTTTAGAAACTTTTAGAAAGTTTGTATCTTCATGGCTGTTCCTTAATTTATAGCATAGAAAAAAATTGTCAGAAATTAACCAAAACCAGTAATAATACAGAAGCTACAAAGCATATAGAAATCATGATGGAAAGATCAGCAACAACTGCTCATCTTTATAATAGAGGATATTCTTGGCATGATTTAACAAAGTGGCCTGCTTAGTATGTTTTGGGTAATCATAAGAATTATGAGTCATAAATCAGGGATTGCCAGACAGCAAATTTCAACAGTTGGAGACTATTTGTTGTGAAAAGTGCATGGATTTAAATCAAACTAATAAAAACCATATGATTAAAAAAAGCCAGATTTACTAATTACATTTTTATATGCCCTAATTCCCCAAGAATGAAATATCTTTTGAATATAATCTAAAAATGATACATTTTTAAAGAAAACACTGAAAGATCCACTGTTTTCTTCTTGTAGAATCTTCCAAAATAATGATTTCTTGAAACCAGATGTGAAACATACTAAAACATGGCCATGATGTGAGAACAAAATTTCAATATGCATGTAATGTACAAAGAGTGGTCTTCATCAATATAGGCCTATTAGTTCTGATCCCAAAATAAAAATAATTAAGAAACATGAAATGGGATTGATAGCATGCAGTAGCTACTTCTGCAGTGAAAACTATACAGATATAGTCACACCCATTTATTAAAGATAAACATTTTTATAAAAATTTAAACAATTAGATCAAAAACTTTAGTAGCCAAGGGTCACATCTGACCACCTAAGGATTAGCTGTGTATCACTCTAAAAATAAACAAGGTCAGAGCAAAGATAAGGCTGGTGCCAAGACAAAACTGAACTATGAAATATGATACCAATTACATTTAACCAAATATAGTTAATCAAACATAGTTAAAGTTTCCCTTCTGTCCCTTTAAAATGTACAAATTTCACAGAATTTCTAAAAAAATCCCGAAAGCTATTTGGGAAGTCAAGACCATATCCTCATAATCTCAGTTACACTTCTCTGAATATATATACCTGTATGAAAGACTAAAATTTGATTTAAAGTAATCTGCTTGCATTGTGATCATGTGGTTACAAATCTAAAGTAAGTATGGTGAAAAGCCTCCTAAATTGTTTTATAATGAGGTAAGGAATTAATATAGTATTTAGCATACATGGTTGATACATTCTTTAGAAAGGTTAGTACTGGGGAGAATTGGGATATATATTTTCATTTGTGTGAAATAATTATTCATTACTGATGTGTCGCCTTCAGAGTTGTGGGTGCTCTGTCACTGGAGGCTTTTAAAAAGAGACTGGACAGCCACTTGTCAGAAATGGTATATGGTCGCCTTCTTGAGCAGGGGGTTGGACTAGATGACCTACAAGGTCCCTTCCAACTCTGTTATTCTGTATTCTGTTCTCAGAACATAAGGCAGCCACCAACAGTTCAACTTGATAATCATATTTCATGAGGCTGTTCTAATTTTCTGTTTTTCTAGGCAATCAAGCACCTTATTAAAGATGTATTGTCTTCTGCAGCAATGTTTCTAGAGATTCTGAGGTAAGTATTGTAAGAAATACTGGCTGTGAACAGAGTCTGCCATATCAAGAGAAACAAGGAGGAGAAAAATCTCCGTTTTTTAAAAGAGAACTAGAATATTTTAGCCTAACATTTCATAAGATCTGCAGTTGATGAAATTTTGTAGGGCAACTTTGTGGTCTACTCTACATGTTACAAAAATATCTCCCTACTTTATATACAAGCCAAAACAATTTCTAATTCCTGGATCCGATGTGCAAAACTGAAAACCTGATAGAAATTTCAGAAAGGCTAAGCCAGGGGTCTTCAATCTCAGCCCTTTTATGACTCATGGACTTCAACTCCCAGAATTCCTCAGCCAGGCATGCTGGCTGAGGAATTCTGGGAGTTGAAGTCCATGAGTCATAAAAGGGCCGAGATTGAAGACCCCTGGGCTAAGCAATATGCATGGAAGCCCATTAAACAGACAAATATTGCAAAGACATTATTGATTTTAGTCCCAATTCTGATTTTGGGGAAAAACTTTAATCTTCTCTCATATTAAGCTAGTTTGAAAATTAAACAGCTGAAAGTTGTTGATATATTTGGACACTTCTTGCCAGAATACCAGATTCTGATTTGGAATTTAACAGTTTTGTTTTGCTAATATCACTACATTTTACTTTGATAACCATCAAGCAGATCCAAACTTACATTCAAGTTGTATATTACATTCAAGTTGTATATTAGCAATGTCACATCAGAATATATTGCTTTGGCTACATAGAAAATACAACAAAAGAACAAAAAGTTTAAATTAATTTGTTCTACATTTTTATAACTGTAAAAGAAAGGTTGATGAAATGTTTTGAATAACACAAAGTTAGTTTTGAGAGTTCAGGTTTATAACGAAAGAACAATAATGTATGGCTTATATTTTACAGGCACATTCTATTTATAAAGTTTGTATAATCAGCCCAATGAAACTATGTCTGGTATTCCAGCATCTTTAACGTGAATCTTAGTTTTGCCCAATTGTTTTAAAAAAATGAGCTGGAAGACACAGACAGAAAAAGACTGTCATTGATTGAGTCCAGCAATAGAAAAAGGACATCTTACCTTTCCTCAGAATTATTGTGATTGCTATTCCCAATGAAATTCCGAATTTCTGTAAAGTATGAGTCTTCTTTATCATCTAAGATAGCCCCTGTGCTTTCAAGTTCAGAGTGAGGTGAAGATGTAGCAGTACCTTTACAAAAAAAATCAAATATATATGGATAAAAATTTATTTTTGAGGAGAAGAAAGATGCATAATTTTTGTAAGCTTGAATGACAGGTTAAAGGTTGTTCTTCAAGAGTTAGCAGTGCCAGCAAATCTGGAAGTTTTATGGGTTGACATGCATGTTTTATTTCTTAATCCTAAAAAAATACAAACCCACCCATCCAACACGCAGGAGAAAAAATTCTTTAGCCCCATTCACTTTGGAAGAATTCTGGGATCCATAAAATGGATGATAACATCTTTAACATACATATATTAGTCCTTTTTTGACTGTCAAATCCTATTAGGGACAGCTCACATACTAACAGCATAATACCCAAATTTCATTGAAGTTTTTAGACATCACTAAGTGTATACTTATAACTGTGAACACTTGATACATGTATCTGACATTTGTGTTCAAATTCCTTGCTCTAAAAAAAGGTCCATGCCTATTTAATAATACACAAATGACTTGACTGTGTTGGAGACATCTACACAATGGTACTTATTCTTGTGCTACATAGTTGGTAAGTAAAAAAAAAATATTATCAGGCTATTAGTTCTTACTAGGAAGAAATTCTAGACTAGGTTTTGGAGCTGTACCCAAAGCTTTTGGGTGCCACGTATAAATCCAATCTCAGGTTTTACCTTTATTTATTTATTTATTTATTTATTAAATTTATCTGCCACCCATATCACTGTTAAGCAACTCTGGAAGGCTTATAATAATATAAAAATATAACATAAAACAATAAGAACTGTAAAAACATTAAAATATTCAACATTAAGTGCTAAAAAAATTACATTAAAATTAACCAAGAACTAGATACAAAGGAACCAATATGTAACCAATATGTAAACATGACGGAGGAATTTTCTAATCTACTAATCTTATTTTAACTTTATAGAAAGTTAAAGTTATATAACTTTATAGAAAGATTTAACATTTTTATATTGACTATGTAACAGTACAAGGGTAGAATTCTTTTTCCAGATTTTTTTTTAAAAAACTGAAAATTATTGCAGTTTTCTTGAGATGGAATGAGTGGGTTCCAACATCATTAAAATGCTACTGGCAATCTCTTTGTAATCATGATCTTCAGTAAGAAGTTTGGTATTAAAAGGGAAGTTAGTTACATACCAGACATATTGCCATTTTCATGTTTTTTGAGATGTCTGTCTAAGTTGGTTTGTTGGCCAAAGCACCTATCACATAAATGACATTTAAAGGGTTTCTCCTTGTTGTGGATATTCCGAACATGCCTTTGCAGATTAGATGATATGCTGAAAGACCTGTCACAGTATTTGCATCTGAAAATAAATATCAAATATGGAAGGATACATTATAATCCAGCAATACTCTATTGATATAAAAACAGAAGTTTTCAAAATATGTTATTTCCAGATACCCACAAGGTTCACTTCATTCACATGGTAGGTCTTATGAATGCAGTAATAGCACCTGAACACCAAATAGTTTGAATATTTTATCCTGCTGGAACCTACTCCCGTCAGAAAGGGCAATGCTGGACAAATGTACTTTTTTTCTTTCATACCAATACAAGTAACAGCCCAGCTAGATGAAGCAAAGATCTATCTTATGAAAGCATTTTCTTTCTCAAGTGGCCAGCCAGATGTCCCTGCAGTGCTCACATATAGAAGATGCCTGACCATAGCAAAGCACATTATTGAGTCTTCAAGACTAATGGACCTTGAAGGATCTATCTCCTATGAATTTATCCAATCCCTTTTTTTTAAAGCCATTCAAGTTAATAGATAGATGGCTGTGATGATGAATTCCACAGGCTAATTTTGTGTGGTGAAGAGCTGTTTGTTGTTGTTGTTGTTGTTCTACAGGAAAGGCTTTATTGGATGACACAAAACAAAGTTTTGAAAAAGAGAGAGAAAAATCCTTTTTTCATACCCATTCATTTTTTAATGTTCTGCTGTTCCCAAATTGGCCAGTAATCAATTTGTGGGATATTATACCCAGATCCCACATCTCATGAAGCTTTGCTGGAAATATTTCCAATAACTTTATGCAAATAATGTCTCTTCAACTCCCCCTTTTTAAACACATATACACATGTGCAGAAAGTGCATAAAAATGTTTTTCAGTTTAACTTAAATGAAGAAACAGCTTTAAAAATGTATAACTTACAGAATAATATATTTCCACTGTATATGTTAAAAAGTATGGTACAAAGACTTTGAATGTACAAAGAAAGATAAGATTTTTGTTTCATGCCATTGTCAATATGATAAAGTTAAACACGTTGAGAAGAAAACCTGAAACTTCTAAGACTTGAATAAAGGAGGCATGGCACTCTTCTCCCCATTCAATGTTATACTGTATGAAAAAAAATCTCCCGTGAAGAATTAGCTTTTTTCAATGTCTAATCCTGGAGGAAATACAATTATCTCCCCAAATGCAGAAATAAACAATCCAAATCTTTAATATCTTGCCAAAATGAGTAGTTTAGTCTATCTCTTGGGTACTAGAGGCATCAATTTTCATATTCTGTAGTGATTTGAAATCCCTAAAGCCTTTACTGTATTGCTCTTTAAGCCATTACTAAGACATACTATAACTATTCCAAATTGTTTAGCTGGCACTTAGCCAACGGTCTACATCAACATCATCCTCTCGCTTCTCCAATCGTCTATTTTTCCTGTACTTCAAAACATCTCTATTACTTTGTGCATTAAGTCAATTATTGAGGGAAGAAATTATGCATTACATGGCTAATTGTTTCTGGCTGTTAGGCAGTAGAAGCGCATAACAGATTTTAAAACGTTATTTAAAACATGAATTAAATTACATGAAAGATGACTTCTCAAATAAATTCAGGACTAAGGAAAATCAACCAATCTGCTTTTTCTCCTTTCTTTGTAAGGCAAAACATATACCAATATATTTTGTTCTTTTAGGACTGGGGTAAGTTCCTTCCCATTCATGTCATGAAGTAGAATTTCAGTACAATTAAAATGATTTTTTTCCTATTTCAATAGATGAATAGTATCCATGTGTCTTATTTCCATGAGGTCTCCTGGTTAAGCCCAATGATAGAATTTACCAGCAGAAAAGTAGTTTAAAAGAGAAAGGTATGATGCTACACAATAAACAATAGGAACCATTTTTGGAAAGCTTGTTGGCGGTCCTGCTGTTTGATGAGACTTACTAATATTCCATAAAATTTTGATGAATACCCTGGAATCTACTTCTGTACATATTAATTACAATATATTGCAAATTATACTTAATGGAGCACATTCCAAAACTTTGATTTAAAATAAGTAAATAAAACTTGATTTACTACTTGATTGGTAGTGAGTTTTAGTGGTCAAAGGCTGAAGAAGCAACTCTAATATAGAATACTGATAATAATTTTTCACAAATAAAAGATACGTGATTATTTCTGTCCCCACACCTGTCAGATATACACCAATTCCTTTATCTTGTACCTGTATGGCTGTTCTCCAGTGTGTGTCCTCAGATGACGAGTTAGATTTGCAGATCTTGGAAAAATCTTGCCACAGTATCTATTATTGGAAAGTAGTTAATAATAATTTATTTTATGTTATGTAAAGAAATTGCTGGTTTAGCTATCATTTCAAACCAATCTTGAACAGAAACATTTCTACGATATTTTAATATTTCTGAAAACAGGTATGATAAATAAATTATATTTTAAAAAGTTACGGATTGAATTTACCAAAGTATCTGTGCACAATATTTGAGAAACAAGTGTTCAATTTAATAGTCACTTTATTAATATATATATATTAAGGGGTGATGGAAAGATACCTCATTTTGTTTGTTATATTCAATGTGTTATTATTGAAGTATCACTATATTATTGAGACTTGGTCTTTTAAGATTCTCTAAAGATATACTATGAAACAAGCTGGCATATTTAGGAATCTGCTATGCAGATTTTAAAAAATAAAAATAATAGAAGTAGAACTTTCTAACAGCAGTAGCATATTATTTTAGAAAAACACCTAATATTTATGAAAATGAAATACTAAAGACAAGTGAATTTCACATTTTGACCAGGGAAAGCTAATCTGGGGTAATGCCATATTGCTAAATCCATTATCTTTCTTATGAATACATGAAAAAGCTGATGCTACAAAAAGTGAGATGAATTGTGACTTAGAGATTTTCTTGCATAGTAAACATCAGCTGTACACAATGTGAAATGGACAAGATAATGTCATGTTGTGCCCTATCTCCATAGCCTCAGATAACCTTCAGACACTCATTCCTGTCATCATTTAATTCCTCCTTCTACTTGCTGCCCACAAGCTATCATTTACCTTTACCTTTATTGGATAATGTGTATTTTGGGATACAATTGTTATGTGTCATCCATTCTAAGCTATAGATTTGGTCTTCTTGGTCTCAGTCCCATAATCACCACAATGAAAGGTGTATGTGTGTGAGTGTACACTAGGCAAACTAGTTAAGTATTGGTGGATTAATACAC
>NW_015387498.1:455540-498867 GCF_001527695.2 Protobothrops mucrosquamatus | reverse complement strand
CATGTAACGCCGCTGCTGCGCGAGCTGCACTGGCTGCCTGTGGCCTTCCGAGTGCGCTTCAAGGTGTTGATTATCACCTTTAAAGCGCGCCATGGCATCGGACCTGGTTACCTCCGAGACCGCCTTCTGCCACAGATTACCCCCCACCGGCCGATACGCTCCCACAGAGAGGGCCTCCTCAGGGTGCCGCCAACCAGACGGTGCCGGTTGGCGACCCCCAGGGGGAGAGCCTTCTCTGTCGGAGCGCCCACCCTCTGGAACGAGCTGCCCCCAGAGATCCGGGTGATTCCGGATCTCCCCTCCTTCCGCCGCGCCCTCAAGACTTGGCTGTTTCAGCAGGCAGGACTGGCCTAGGGGTAATTTTAAATTGGTTTTAATTGAATTTTAGTAGTGCGGCCGATTCGAATATTTATTTTTAACTTATCTTAGATTTGTATTTTGTATAATTGTTTTAACTGGCTGTAAGCCGCCCTGAGTCCTCCGGGAGAAGGGCGGGGTATAAATGAAATAAATCCTAAATAAATCCTAAATCCTTAATATGCAAGATCTCTGAGAATTTTTTCCTGATTTCCTGAAACTTTTTTTCTAGATTTCCATTAAGAATCATACAGAAGGAAACAAAATAACAACCTACTTCCTTTTCCATAACATTTTTCATACCAGAGAGGAAGCGTATACTGTATATATTTGCAGATAAGCTGAGAATTATAGTTAACAAAATACACTCCCACAAACTGAGTTTGACTTATCCAAAAATTAGTTTATCCACTGTTCCCTTAAAGCAGGGTGTCAAACTGCCGGCCCGCGGGCCAGACACCTCACGAGGAAACTGTGCCCACCCCATTGCTGGCAATGGGGAAAACGTTCCGATACGTCGCGTGACATCACGTGACGTCACGAGTTTGACATGTCTGCCTTAAAGTATCCATATATTCCATACATACTCAAAGATAAACTTATCTGGGGAGAGATCAGCATTTGGCAAAGGTTGACCAGTGCAGGATAAATAAAATGCAAAATTAGGATACAACAGTGAATTCATGGACATTGCAGATGGATTTGTATAAATCTGTCAAGTATGAGAATGGCAATCATATTTCTGATAACTTAAATGACTTCACTGTCTTTATACTTATTTTAATGGAATCAGAAATGTAATGTCCTTTTCACCGCTACCACAGCAGTGACCTTAATCCAGTTGCCAACTCTTTAATTATATTTCATTTATGAATACATGATTCTCATCAAAAATGTTTTCTGTTAACTTCGCTTTCATTATTCCATACAAACTAAGAACCATAATGTTGAATAGGCCAAATTCAGTGCTGGATGAGACACTCTGGGTGAGATGAGAAGCCATATACATTTAAGAAACAAACAAACAAACAAACACACAAACACATTTCATGGGGCCAAATTATAAAAGTAAATCATTTCAGACATGTAAAATCTTTCTCTCTCTCTGCAACAGTGGCACATCTCTGAAAAAAGTATATATGTAACATTCATTGTTCTTTTTTTGAAAAATGGTATATTTAATGGTTATATACAGATGTTTCCATCTATTAAAAAAATATCCAAACTCTTAAAATTGTTCCAGACAGGGTGAGTGGAAACTTGGTAACTTGTCAAGAGCATTACTGGATTATTTATTCCTTAAATTCTGACCAATTTTGAAATTAAAATTTGCACTATAATGAGCTGTGAAACTCATGAAATTTAGAGGTCAGGAAAAAGACTCCTTTTTAAGTTAGCAAATAGTTTTCCACTTAGAGCCTAGGAGACTGCAGATATCTGTGTGCTTGATCCAACTCTGAGACAAAACTTCCATTGATTTCTTTAAGAAGATGTATGTGGATTTGAGCTAAAGATTTGCAGTGACAACTTTGTTTTTTTCTCACATCTCCTAATCATTCACAGATCTTATGAACTTTTCCTTCTTGCATTATCAAAGGGGAAAAAAAACCAAGAGGAAAACAGTCTTGCAATTCATGATCAGGAAAAAAAAATATGATGAGGGAAAAGATCACACATTAATATAAAGGTGACGAGGAAATTTTGGAACCCGCTTAGGTATGAAATGTTTTGGCCTCATTTATCAAGCTCACGGTAATGTAGGACAAAATTCCTCCTATAATTGCAAACAAACACAAAATCAAGCCCTGCGCCCATATTCTTGCTGAAGAAAGAACCCTTTTAAAATGCCAGCGACCCACCCTCATCCCTATGAATCATCTAGTTTTAAGTAATTTCTGAAGTAGACTGCTGCTTGCAAGGGAAAGGGGACATTAGGGGAGAAAATGTTGGGGGAATTAGGAAGTAGAGATTACCTGCAGGTGTAACGTTCCTTCCCCTTGCGCAGAAGATTCTCAGGCAAGGTATTGGGAGGGGCTCTGAAGTTGAACATGGAAGGAACAGACTGAATGAGGTCACCTGCATCTGGTTTCAGGCTGCTGAAGCTTTCCAGCTTTTCGGCCATGTTTTCTATGGCGGACATCTGTAAAATGGAGAATATATGGTGAGTCCAAATTCTTAGACATGCAACATAATACAGGAAAGTTAAAGATTACAGGTAGTCCTCCACTTACAAGCACTTGTTTAGTGACTGAAGTTAAAACATCTCTGAAAAAATGTGACTGGTCCTCACACTTAAGACCTTCATGGCATCCCCATGGTCACATGATGAAAATTTAGGCAGTGGGCAATTGGTATGTATTTTCAGCAGATGAAGCATTGCAAGGCCATAAAGTCATTTTTTACCTCCCAGCTGGCTTCTGACGAGCAAGTCAATGGGAGGAATCTGGATTTACTTAATGACTACATGATTCACTTTACCAAGCCGTGGTGGTGCAGTGGTTAGAATGCAGTATTGCAGGCTAATTCTGCCGACTGCCGGCAGTTCAATTCTGACAAGCTCAAGGTTGACTCAGCCTTCCATCCTTCCAAGGTCAATAAAATGAGGACCCAGATTCCTGGGGACAATAGGCTAATTCTGTAAACCACTTAGAGAGGGCTGTAAAGCACAGTGAAGCGGTCTGTAAGTCTAAGTGCTATTGGTATTAACAACCGAAGTGATTTATTTAATAATTGTGGCAAAAAAGGTAATAAAATCAGGTGCGATTAACAAGAGTTAACAAGAATCTGGCTTAGAAATGTGAATTCTGGTCACAATTATGGTTATAAGTCGAGGACTACCCGTACTCCAGAGGCTTCATTTTTTTTTTTTAGAACAGCATATCATATTACTTAGATCTGTTGAAAATTAGCCACTGGATTTTCTTGCCAGAAGAAAGTTAAGATTTCTATTTCAATGACAACAAGTAATCTTGTATTTCTTTCATGCATGTTTCTTTACTCTGATACTGATACAGGGAATACCAGATCTGATACAACTAAATGGATCAGAATAAGTTTCATTAAATGAAATGAATAAGTTTCATTAAATGCAGGGCAACTTACTTCTTAGTAAACCTCCCTAAAAAGAAAACTGCAGAGGAGAACCCAGACTGACCAATAAGAAAGAAGAAGGAAATATCAAGTGCTACCAGATGTGATCATCCCTAATGGAATGTTAAAAGGCACAATTATGCCCCACAGCATAATGTGGTGAAAAAAAAACCTCACACTGCTGGAAACAATTCTACATAAAGTAGCATTCCATTAAGTTAGGAATTAATGCATGTCATGATTCAACTTCACAATTCGTGTTAAATAGCCATAACATTTTCTTATGTGTTTTTTTTAATCGCTGCTGTTCACCAAAACATTATTCATCTGCAATGAAGCTGTAAAATCACACCCTTTACTCTAAAGGATTGTTAAATTGGCCTCAGAGAAGGCTACATTCACAAAACTATGGGTGGCAATGAGAAAATAAAAATGGTTGCTTGCAAGTCTGATTTGCTTTTCTCTTATGCTGCATTCACAATGTTAACTTAACATTGACAGAAAGTTATATGGAAAACGGGTTGCCTGGCTTATAGGTTCAAAATAAGATACAGTACAAAGCAATTAGGATAATTTGGATGGTGCTGCTCTTTTTTCTCCAAAATAAACACTGGGTTGCTTTGTTGGATGGTTATTCATATTTCCTAGCACTAATGTTTTCCCCCCCCTCTTTTGCTTGTAGCCTATCTTCTCATTTCATGCTCAGATTTCCAACACCGAGTACAAATTGCAATGTACAGGGTACCACTGCCAATTTACCAAATGTCTTTCATCAAACATCATGCAAAAGGAAAAAAAATTCTCAGAGGAAAGTCAAGATACATTTACTTGTCAGGAGACAAATGGGAAAGGAGAGGGAAGCAGTGAGGGCTCAAAGCTCTGGGGTTTGATTCATAATCACTCAGCTGCTAAAACATTCTCCAAAGATGGAAGTGGACAGGGCATTTGTCAAAATGAAGGGTTTTGACGGGTACTGATCGTAGGGCCAAGATATCTAACAATGATGGTAGATTGGGATAGGTGGTAATGCCATCTTAATAGAGCATGCTCAATATTGGCCCACAGAGTTTTGCATCCTCATTGCATTTTTTTCACTCATTCCTATTTTTCTCTCCAGAATCAATTGTAGTTACATTTCTCACTGCATTTAAACCCTTCTAATTTTTAGTGAGATAATAATTTTGTCTTGATGGTAACTTCAGGAGCTGCAGAAGGGTAAATGCTTTTGGCTAATTAGTGATGGCACTTGGAATAGGAAACCGTCCTGTTGGAAGAGGACATGCAACTAGAAGGATGAGAGATAAATAATGATATATATTTGAATCAGCTTCTGTACAATTTCTTATACAACTAGTCCTTGACTTAACAGCTATTTGTTTAGCAACCATTCAAAGTTACAATGACACTGAAAAAAGTTACTTAGGACCAATCTTCGCAATTATGAATGTTGCAGCATCCCCTGATCAAAATTTAGATGCTTAGCAACCAGCATGTATTAATGATGGTTAAACCATCAGGGGATTATATAATAGCCATTTGTGCCCTTTCCTGTCTGCTTCCAAGCAAAACCAATGGGGAAAGCCAAATTAACTTAATGACCATGTGTTTCACTTAACAACGTTTCTACGAAATCACTTGCTTAGCAAAAGAAATTCTGATATCAATTAAGGTTATAAGTGGAGGACTACCAGCTTAGGCTTAGGCCTAGACAGATGTTTTTCTTCCTACAGTTTCCAGTAACAATAGGCTAACTCGTTTTCTTCCTGCAATGATTTAATCAACCGATTTTATAGTGGTTTTATGAATTTATAAGACTTCATTCTGATCTATCCAATGGCGTACATTTTTTAACACAAATTAATTTAAATTTAATTATTTGTACAGTTAGCGTGTCCCATGGGTCAACAGAAAGTTAACTTTCAGTGACTGCTCTGATCCCAACATCCCTTACTCTGCTTCTGATAGAAATTATATAGCCATTCCTAACTCTCCCAATTTCTGTTTATTTATGAATTTCAATCTAATATGTTGTATTATTTGAGATTCACAAACCAATGCATGTCAAAAATAAAAAAATATGCAACTCAAAGCAGAATAGCCAGCTAAGTTAAATATATATAATATCTAACAAACAACACAGCCACTTATAGCAACCATCCTACAGCAGTCCAGCATAAAAGATGCTATGGAAAATGGTGGCCTCCATCGTGGTGGAAGATAAAACAGGAATTGCTGCATTACAGAAGAGAGAACTATCTGTGGTGTTAGTAGTACAATGGAGAAAGCCAATGTACTCTTCCAAGTTCTCGTCTTTTACTTCAATAGAAAGAATACGAAATAGAGGTTCTCTATAGAGGGCAGGGAGAGATACCTATGGTAAGTAACATTCTTTAAGGATCATATAAAGTTTAAATATATGGTTTAACTATATTTAACTGAAGTGTCTGATATGAGTCTGCAAGCAACAGAAAAAGAAATAATGGCAGTGAAAAAGGAAAGTAAGATAGAGGCACACAATTTTAGGCTATCTGTTCAACAACACAGTTTATATGGGAACTGGTAGTGTGAGATTTCATCAACATGAATAAAACAAATTGGGTTTCTACCTTTGAAACATAGTAGTGGATATTTCCTCACATCAGGATGCCAGGGTAAGGAGTGTAGTATATTTAGTATTCATTAAGAAAATAAAAGCTAATATGGGCTTCTATTTTTAGTAGAATCCCCATATTCTTCATAATTTCCAACTCCTTTAAGTAGCTCAGTGAGAATGACTTATTTTACTTTTGAATCAATCCACCTTGGAATAAAGCTAAAAATGGATAAAAGGACTGAAAGAAATATCGAAAGACGCTAAGGTGGAGCTGGATCACTAATCCAGTGGCGTCCATTTTATCAATATCAATTGATTCCAGGCAAGGATTTTCCCATCTCTATCTATAGAGTTGAACTTGATTGTTTGTATGTTGTTTCTCTCCCTTCCCTGCCCAACTGAGAGAGCCTTTGTACAAATTTGTATTCTCTTGTGTTATTGCTGAGAATCACTAGAGCAGGATGAAAGCTATTTGGGCAGCCTTTCTTTAATCTCCTCTAGACTTCGTAGAGTAGCTCTTTGCCTCACTTGAGGCCAAAGGTCATAGTTTCCCCATTGGAACAGATGTTCCCAGACAAAGAAAATCAAAGGAAGGCTACTGAGGCAGAACTCAAGTACAGAGGGCATATCAGCAATTGAAGGGGAAGGAAACCTTACAAGATTGTCATCACTATAACAATGACAGCTCACAAAAACTCAGAACTGTTCAGAATGGGAATATCTCTATCCTTAGTTTCTAAAAACAGAAGTGCACACATCTGAGCACTCCTGAAGAGATATTTCTTTTGACCAGGATTTCTGCTAGGTGTTTATCTAGCATTTATTCACTGGTTAACGTACTTTATCTTCATTATTTCATCTAAGTACCAATTTAATAGAGTCTGTCAGTTATCAATGTTCCACATAACTGATGGCAGTAATGGCTTCCCTATGTTTAAAGTGTACATGGTTAAGTCTTGAATTTGAATCAGATCAAAAATGTTGCTTCAGTGAGGAAAAAAATAATAGGGCACTTCATTTTGAATGAGCTTAGGCCATTGGAGCAGAGAATAGTATAAACAGAATCTTTGTTATGGTCGCTGACTAGAATTCTAGAAATAAACAACTAAATAAAGAGTTTTTATTTCAAATAAAATAAGGCAACATAAAATTGTAGGTTGGTTACTGGTTGATCAGAACATGTCAAGTTTCACAGAAAGTGTAATAAAATCTAGCCACTTCAAGAAAGCAAGACGTTTACTAATCTGATAAAAGTAACCGTATATGAAATAAATCAGAATTGATTGGATACTTCATCAGATAGACTAGAGGTCCCCAACCTTTTGGGCACCAGGGACCGGTTCTGTGGAGAGATGTTTTTCTGCGGACTGGAGAGTGCATGGTTTTGTGTGCTGCCTGCACCCTGTAGATGGGGCTTTGCTTGTTTGTGCAGACAGGTTGCTGGCATGCTGCGGCCCGATACTGGTCCATGGACCAAAGGTTGGGGACCCCAGAGATAGACAGTAACAAAGCAAGTTCCCAGTTCCTTGTAGCAGGTACAGAATTACAGGATATGAATGATTGATTCAACAGAACTTTTTCCAAAAGGCCGCCATCTTGACTTGTAAGAATTTGTTTTACATTTGCAATCAAGAATAGCTGATAGGGGGACATTTAAATGTGCTAATGTTTGGCCTAGGTATAGATATTTAAATATGCTGCCAGTCCTTGGAAGCTAGATGTAATTTTTAGCTGGGCAGGACTGGTGTGCCCTTCAGTCAATGAATCCTAATCTGCAGGAAATAGTAATCATGTAAGAATATATTTTATTTGATATTTATTTATTATATAGCACATTAAATTATAGATCAGACTTCTAGTATTTGCAATAGAAACAACAACACACATTGGAAGCTCCGTTCCCCATTTTGGGGGCTCCCAGAGGCCCCTAAGTAGCGATACAGAAATCTGGTGGCAAACCTGCAATTTTCAGGTTTTGTTTTCAAAATGGCATTTTTAGATTTACAAAACAGAATTCCAAAGCTCCCTCTGTTCCAAGAAATCAAACATATAACACCTGCAAATTTCAGCTCTGTTCTCTCCAGTCCTTATCGCTGAGGCAATAAAATAAAATAAATAAAATAAAATAAAATAAAATAAAATAAAATAAAATAAAATAAAATAAAATAAAATAAAATAAAATAAAATAAAATAATAAAATAAAATAAAATAAAATAAAATAAAATAAAATAAAATAAAATAAAATAAAATAAAATATAAAATAAAATAAAATAAAATAAAATAAAATAAAATAAATAAAAACAAGAGCTCAAAATTAGTGGAAAGCTGTGCATCCCATAAGATAAGAGATAAGAAAAATATACACCTTTGAAAATAGTGGCACAATTCAAGATATGTTGTGTAGTGTGTGTGTGTGCGTGTGTGTGTGTGTGTGTGAATAATTTCATATTATGGAAAGATTATTGTCCATCCACTGATTAATGACAGCTCTTTAGGAATTTTGGCAAGAATTCTTTCCTGTTCAATTCTTTGTTCTCTTGTTCTTGGATTGTGAATTTATATATTTAGAAAATGTGCAATTGGAACTTTTTAGTTTGGAAAAGTGCCTAACAGAGATGTATAAATCTTTGGACACTGCGGTGACATTTCAGGTTTTGGATATTCTCTGTACCACCTTTGAAACATTTTCCAAAGGCCATGCAGAAAAAAACAGAAAAAGAAAGAAAACTGCTTTTTCTCACTTTTAAAGTAGCATTTAAAAAAAAAAACAAATTATCCAATAATACATCTCTGTGGATCAACAGCAACCCTGGTACTTTGACAAAACTGTGAAAGTTATGTACATCAATAGATTTATAGACTGAGAAGTTGGAACAAACATCCCTATTTAGTAATAATCTACCTACAATTATCAGGACATGGGTACAAACTGCAAGCTGCATTGTTGCATTTCTACCAAATAATAATCTAAATTAATCTTTATTGTCAAAATAAACCCCAAAAGAGTCCTAAACCTTTGTGGACTTTAAACTGAGATAGTTTTAAGAAGCAGGAAATATATAAGAAATAATTTAGAGTTACAGAGCAAAGAGGACATATCTCATATATATCTCCGACATGAGTAATTGCAATAGAGGAACCAAAATATCAAGAAACAATATTCAGCCCCACAATATGCTTCTGAATTATAGGAAACTCAGAGCAAATAATGTCATTTTGTCTAGCATTTTATCTTATGAATGATATATTATGGGGAAAAGGTGGCAGGAAAGATTTTAATTTCTCCCCTGCCATATTATGAAACTATCTCTGCTCCTAATCTGTATTTAGTGATTTTTTTTAAAAAAAAAGTATATATTATGCAACGTTAATAATTTTGATTAACCAAATAAAGAGTTGATTGTATCTGCACCCAAATGTTTAGAAAAGGAAGTGGTTTGCATTTCTATTTCCCTTTTAATCCCTAAGAGACCATAAATAACTGGGTGACGCAAATCTATATGGACTCTCATTCACTCCCACTACTGAGAGCTCAAAAAAGCAGACATTACTGTAATTAAGGGTAGGGAATTGTTTGTATTCATTTGGCTCTCAGAAATCAGGTTGGATACTATCAACCTTGGACATTCATATTAGAATTTATTTAAAAGGCATAGAAAAAACCCTGATGGACATCAAGGGCAAATAGCCTGTGAAACACAAAAATAATTTTACATTGTTTTGTAAGCTATGGTTCCCATTACACGATCCTAAGATTTTATTTATACTAAGGCATGCTTGCATCACAAAAATGTTGAACTTCATAATTCATGAGAAAGGAAAACCTCTTCTTTGTCAAAGAAATAAGAATAATTATACGAGTATATGCAAATAGGAGCTGATGCAAGAGATTCAATTGGGATTTTGTTTATATTTTATTTTAAATTTCAAACCTGTAAATGCAGAGAAGATCTGATTGCCAGGTAAGGGGTAAGATGGCTAGCAGTGTTACCATGGTACTTTATAAAATGTTTTCACTGTGTGGACTTGTATTTGAAATGTTTTTTTTCCTGTCAAGGAATATTTGAATGTAGGATTTTCTATCCAAGGTGAGAGCCTCTGATGGTATAATATGGTAGCACATATAACCAAGGAAAGAAGCAATCTAGAACTAAGGAGAAATTTCTTAATGGTGAGAGCAATCAACCAATGCAATAACTTGTCTTCAAAAGCTGTGGGTGCTTCACCAACAGAGACTTTCAAAAAGAGACTGGATGGGGTTGGACTAGAAGACCTCCAAGGTCCCTTTCAACTCTGTTATTCTATATCCTATGTTCTATATATCAAGATATCTGGACAGAGCTGTGACACAGTGTGATTCACAGGAATGTTAAATATTTTAATGCATTTTTTTGTGCATTACTCTGAAAAAAAAATCCAAGACAAAATCCCAATGATTACACATTGGTAGAATACATAATTAATCCCACCAGATAATAGACAGACAAATACTCCATTCCAGTAGTATTCCAGATGTATTTTCTTATATTATCAAAACTACCAAAACTCTAATTCCTGTAATCTTTCACCAAGCAAATGGGTGAATCATAGGGGAACAATTTTTGAACCAAGGTATCTCAATTGGAGTAACTTATAGAATGTGTCCAAAATCTGGGGCCCAGGCCTCCCAAGGAATTTGAAATTGGCAAATATGAAATTTGGTAAATTTTATAAAACATTTTATGACAAACATTATCATAATCCAAATTGTCATAAAACATTTCTTGTGCTGACTCTGAATGTATCCTTACTTTTCCAGTGAAGACAGTACATTAGAAGCTCTGACAATGTTGAAGTCTTTGAGGAATCTAGCAAGAAAGTTTTGCTAGAGGTCATGCAAGGTTGATTGTAATCATCAATGGGAGTTTTATTTTTATTTAATCTTAATACAGAAGAAAATAATATCATGCACAACTAAGGCTGCTGTAAGCAAAGGGCTTTGGATAGTTTTGTAGCTCAACAAATCTATCTGGGGAAAAAAACTATGCAACTTTCATGTGCAGTATTTTGTAGTAAACGTCCTTTTATTAGAACTTACAATTAATAAAAGATTGAGTAATTTGATGAAAATTAAAACAAATCCTTGCTATTATTTAAGAGAGCTAAAATCATTAATGAGGAAACGGATGTATTGCATGGAGCAGATTATTATTGCATTATATCGTCTTATTCAATTTTATTTACAATATTTAAATTGAATAAATAAATAACAAACTTACCCAGGTTCTTTGATCAGGCATTTGGAACTGGGAGCAAAATTGAAACAGAAACAACAGATTATTTCTGCACTTGGATTTGTTATTGCATTAACTGTATAATTCATGTCACAAAATATGACTTTCAGGTGTTAAAATTCTTTGTTTTTGCTACAGGGACAAACATGGCCATCCTTCTAAGTAAAGGTCACTTACAATCTGCAGAGACATTAGCTGTCATGCATCAGCAATAACCATGATGAAGGATTCTCTAAAGCAGATGATATAATTTGGTTCACAAAAGAGAGGATACCGGGATGAAAGAAAAGGGATGTTGCTGAACCTACATTAGGATTTTTAAAGAGGAAGCTATCTCCAAAATGACAACTTTTAAAATCTACTTGTGATTTGAAATCTAAAGCTTGTGCTTTTCTTTTAAACTCTAACCTCTCAGTTCAAATAATTTTCTTTTTTATATAATATTTTAATAAAAGTTTTAGCTGTAACTGTAAAAGATATTACAAATTAAATTAACTGTTTAGTTCTAACAATTGCCTAAAGATATAAACATTGGAGCAATGGGAAGATTGTTTAGCAAAATAATTCACCCTTTATATAAGTATCATGCCCTTGCATATCTGTGAATATGCCTTATTAAATATATCTTAATATATCTATATATCTATATATATATATCATCATACTATCCAAACACTGAGCCTCCCTCCAGACAAATTGTTTCCTGAAATTAAAAATAAGATGTTATCTGCTCCCACAATGCAGTAATCATTCCAATTAGCTTAGAAGGCACAGGATAAACTCTGTGTACTAATAGTTTTGTCTTTCCTTGCTACTCTGAATACCACAGCAAATGAAATGCTACATGAAGCCAATGCTTCTTAATTGTAGGGATGGCTCTGATTAAAATAAACACAGGGAGAAAATCTGCCTTTGCGACCAGCAATGCCCTTACTGTACTCATACGAATAAACCTATCAGAAGATAAGACAAACATAAACAATTTGACAATTATTATAAGAATGGATAATGGAATGGTGTATTTTCTTCCATTCTTCCTGTTTGTTCCCATTCCTCCAAATAGTCATCCAATTAGAATGAATTGGATGAATTAGACTCCATTTGTGGTCTCTTTGTTTTTTTTCTTTACTGATAAACAAGCCAACCAATCCACATTTGTATAAAGACTTTTTTTTCTGAAATTGCTTATTGTTCACTTCCATTAACTAATAGGTATCAAATTTTAAATTATAATCTGCAGCAGTTGCATAACTTACACTATGAGCCAACCCCCACCCCAATCCCAATTCAACCCATCAGCTGCTTGTGACAGTTCCCTAACTTTGCAAAATGTTTTATTTGCTTGCTGTGCTTTATTTTGCTGAGTGCTAAACAATGCAAGACTGCTTCATAGAATGTGAGTTGGAAAGAGATAAAGCAGAAGAGCAGATATATAAAAAAGCTCCAAGAGCTTATGCAGAAAAAGAATGCAGGTGAGTGAATACCAAAAACATCAGGAATTAGGGCCAGCAACAAGCCTGAGAACTTCATACTTGTTCTATAAAATATAATAAGTCATTTGCAGAGGAAGTTATTTTATTAGCATTTGATTAGCTTCTCATATTGTGGGGTAACTTTTCCCCAGGACAGTGGGGAATCACAAGTATATTTTATAATGTGGTAAGACAGATTGTGAATACTTTAAAATGAGTTTTTCACAGTCGCTGTCCTGCATAAAATATTTCTAATGGGAAAAGTAAAGGTCCAAAACAATTTGGTTAAGAGAGGAGGTCCCAGGTCAAAACTGTTCAAGGAGACTCTCTCTCTGTCATGACCACAGCTTGATCAAGGAATCAAAATTCGAAATATGTGGTTTTCTGCCACAATATTGGTAAGCTGGGTTTTCTATTCAAGTCACAGAATTCCCCATTAAGGTAACCATTGCTGGGTATTCTGGGAGGTGAAGTTCATATATATTCAGAATGCCCAGACTGGAGAAGGCTGAAACTGAATAATGAACTTATACAGAGGCCCACAAACAGGCAGGAGACTCTCCCTCAAAAAACAAAGAAAAAAAATCAAACATATATAGAAAAATGCCTGAGAATTCTGTGAAGCACCATTGGCAATTATCCTATTTCCTACAACCGTTTAAAGGACATGCTGATTTCCATGAGATCTCCTAATATACTGGAGGTTAAACTCTGATAAATAAATTGTTTATCAACCTAGAAAGAATGACTTAGGTAAAATATAATTGGTGCTACTTCCATACCAATGTCCACATCATATCGCTAGTATCACTGTTTTATTGGTAGAAATGCCTTTAGTTCCCGCCTTTCTTTGATTCATACTAAAAAAAATCCCCATTTATGCTCCAGTCAATAATGTCTAAAGGCTGTGCAGACAATTTGTGAGTGAATCAAGATTATCCATTGAACTACATGATCTAGCATTCTTGTCCAGCAATCTAGCTATTATAACACACTAATTCACACATTTCTCTAGACTGTGATTGGCTGGTTTTGCATAGCACATTAAGCCATAAACCTCCTTTTACAACTGATCCACACTAATGCAAAATCAAATACAATGCATCATGGCTTACCGTGATCTATGAATTCATTCACTGACTTACATTTAATTGTCACACCTAAACATCTATCTTGCTGCATTACCCATTTGTCAAAAATATGATTGAAGAAGCAACAGTTTTATATACAATTTTTTTTTTCAAAGAGTACAAAACAGGTGAGTTACAAAATGGGACAGTGGTTGGTAACTATAGAAATGAAAGAGAAATATCTATAAAGAATCCTTAATTTTATCTATATTATGCTACCTTTCTCAAAGCATTGGTTACTGAATATTTCTAATTCATTTAGTTCAATGTTTATTTCTGTCTTGGTTACCTTAGGCCAGAATTCAAGAAGAAAGTATGATTTTTTCTTTAATCATCTAAGAAATTACTAAGTTTGGATCCAAGCTATTATCTACTTAGAGCAGATAAGTGTGAAAGGAAATGTGAGTATCAAGCTGTACAGCTTTGTATAATATTAAATGGTACAACTAGCCGAATTCTATGGTTGCTAGCAACCTGACCCAATTCGGTCTGATGACCATGGTTCTGATTCTAAATCTTAAAAATCTAATTCTTTTGCTAGGCTGCTATATTAATGCAGTCCAGAAGTAGCCACATCAACTCAATCAGTCAAAAACAGGCAAATTTATGGCAATACAAGATTGTATATGATGCACATGAATTTACAGCTAAAAGCTACATACTGTTTTTTAAAATATGGGGTACAGAAGCAGAATAGCAGATCATGGTTTATGTCCAAACTGATGTATCTGCTTATGACAAAGCTATTTTCCAATTTTTATTCCTTAGAAAGTGCAACAGCATCAAATACAGAAGTGATTAACTATTCCAGAGGCTGAGACTTGATCCAACTCTGCAAAATTTTAGGAGGTGCAAACAGAGCACAGTATAGATTCTGAATTGGCTTTAAAGACTTTGAGAATAAAGGAAGACTATAGTAGCATTCAAAGATTGGCTAATGTCTAATGTGGTTTTGATTTTTTTTTCCTTATAATTTTTTAGGTCCAATAAAATAGATATTTGGGTACAGCCTAAATGACAGAGTATTTTAGAGAGAACAGATGCTATTTAGCCACAGACCGACACCAAGTACATGCAGACAGTTGACAGTTGTCTAAATTATGTTTGTAACCTTCCTGCAAAAACAACATGAAGATTAAAACAATGCTACATAAAGGAGGTTTTTTTTGTCTCAAGTCACTAAAAATTGCCTTTTAGGAAATCTGACCTTGGCTAAAATTCCTGTTGTTCCTGTGCACCTGTGCTTGTGAATCAACATGTTTGTTTACAATCTTAATAAGTATATTTAAAAAAATACTTACTTGTGGATGAAATAAAAACCCTGGAGATGGTCTCAAATACTTTTCCTTTAAAGCTTCAAGTGGATCAGTTAACTTTCTTTTCTCTACTCTGCAAACATTAAAATGAGAATGATCTTGTCATGATTCAATCAAGATGGATAAATATTGGATGATCGAGCAGGTTTTTTTTAGTGCCACAGATGAAAGATAAAGAGGAATAATTTTAATAAACACAAGTTTATTGCAGGTAGACCATAACTGAGTCCAAAACTGTTGTTAAGCAAGACAGTTGTTAAATGAGTTTTTCCCCATTTTATGACCTTTTTGCCACAGTTGTTAAGTGAATCACTGCAGCTAAGTGAATCATGAGATCTTTAAACAAATCCAGCTTCCCCCATTGACTTTGCTTACTGGAAGCCAGCTGGGAAGTTTACAAACAGTGATCACATGATCTGGGGACAGTGCAACTGTCATAAATACATGCCTGTTGCCAGGTGTCCAAATTTTGATCAGGTGACCATGGGAATACTGCAATGGTCACACTATGAAACCAGTCATAAGTCTCTCTTTTTTTTAATGCTTTTGTAACTTTGAACAGTCACTAAATGGATGGTTGTAAGTCAAGGACTACCTGTATAATAAATGGATAGTGAGCATCCTGTAAACCAGCCTCTCCACACATGTGTGAAGGGCACCAGGTTAGAAAAAGCTGCTTTAATTTGCACTATACTTGTGTGACTTTAAAACTGTGACATTAAAATATATACATATATTCTTTAACCTTGATTCGTATTAAATTTCTACCGTTAATATGATAGTTTAATATGATTTTGACTCGTCCTATGGAAAATAAACTTTATTGGAAGTATTGACTTTGGTTTCTTTTTGATCCAACTAGGGAAGAAAAAAAGAAGAAGAAGAAGAAGATCATCATCATCATCATCCCCAATTCTCAAATACTCAGAGTATTCTGAATATTTCACACTCAATTAAATAAACATTCAGCTACCAGTCATATTGTTTCCCTCTAAACAAAATGATTAATTCACCACACAGTTCTTCCAAGCTTTGCTAATCATTTACAGAATAAGAAAAACATTAATGTTGCCAGATTTTGATTACAGTTAAATGATTAAACAATAAACACCACTCTACAGTGCTATGTGATGGAAATAAAGAGATTTGTGGAAGAAACATAACTAATTTCACTGGCATGCTATTTAGAAATTAGGTCTGAATTACCCAAGTAAATATCTGAAGATTTGAAAACAACAAGCTGAGAGCAATGTACCCTTGTTTATAATTTCAGGTTAAAGTGAGATAGATAGATAGATAGATAGATAGACAGACAGACAGACAGACAGACAGACAGACAGACAGACAGACAGACAGACAGACAGACAGACAGACAGACAGACAGACAGACAGATAGATGTGGATGGGGAAGGGAAGGGAAGGGAAGGGAAAGAAAGGAAAAGAAAAAAAATGATTTCTAAGACCAAGAAATTGTCTCAGAGAGTGTTGCTGCATGAGTCACTAAACTGGAAGTTTACTCTTGACTGAAAACAAACTGTTTTTGAAAGATTCAACTGGTAAGCTATTGGGAAGATTGGTAACTCTGCTTAATATGAGTAACTGGGTAATCCATCCCAGAGAAATGATACATTTGCCTTCTATAGAGAACCATGATTGGAGAGAAATTAAACCATTCCAACAAATCATGCAGTGGGCAACTTTTTCTGATTTTTAAAGATATCATTAAAAGTTAATATCATTGCACTAGGGCAGGGATAGGCAACCTTGGCTCTTTTATGACTCGTGGACTTCAATTCCCAGAATTCCTGAGCCAGCTTGGCTGGCTCAGGAATTCTGGGAGTTGAAGTCCACGAGTCATAAAAGAGCCAAGGTTGCCTACCCCTGCACTAGGATCTCCCTGAAGACCTTTCAAGCTACAGTAGTGGCCAAAATTGTGGAAACCTTTTGGGAAAAGTGTATTTTTGAGGTTTGATGGCTAATAACACCACTTTTTGGGGGGAGTAGTACCATACAATTATATATCAATGGAAAGATAATTTAATCAAGAATGTAATGCAACAAAGTTTGTTCAATTATCTTTACTGTATTCTATGAAAGGTTATAGCCAAAAAACCAGAAAAAGGAAGCACAACTTGCTTAGGTTGATATCAGGTAGCTTTCCTTCATCTGATTGTAGCCAATGAGCATGAGTGTTTAGAGAGCCAATCAGGTGTCATCTTGTTTTGGCAATGAGCCAATTAGATCACAGTAGGATTCAGTTATTGATGTCATGTATTGAAGCTGAGAGGTCCTGTAAACAGTCGATAGTTCAACCAACCCAAAAAAACACAAGAAAGTAAATAACTCGAACATTTTGCATTATTTTAATTTCATTACCACGTTTCTCAACTAACCAACGGGTATTTTGCTACATTTTATCATAATAATTCACTTGTTCCGATGTCAATATTTCTTTAATCTTCTTTTTAACCACCTTTGAATTGGTTTGGTGGCATTTCTACTGTACGCTTTTCCCAAAAGGTTTCCACAATTTTGGCCACTACTGTATAATTCTTTGCATTAAAAATCAGCTTCTTCATCTTTGGGTTATGAAGGACAAAATTCATTTTGTTGTATGAGAAAAAGCATGAAAAAATAGAAACATTTACATTCTACATTGGTAACCCAGAGAAATTCTGAACTGTGATATCAATTGAATCTTTCTGCATGGGCTTGGGAAATTTTTCCCACCTGCTATGCTTCTTATGTTTACGGAGAGTAACTCCCAGAATTGTTAACCATTGGGGGGAGAGAGAATTCTGACAGTTGTAGTTCCAAATCATCTAGACCAGGGGTGTCAAACTGCCAGCCTGAGGGCCGGATGTGTCATGCCGAAACTGTGCCCACCCCATTGCCGGCAATGGAAAAAAAGTTGCGATACATCATGACATGTCACGTGACGTTGCGGGTTTGACACCCCTGATCTAGACAAATGTTGGAGATGGATGGATTGATGGATGGATGGGTGGATGGATAGGAGGGAGGGAGGGACAGGGAGCAAGACAGAGAAAGAGAGAGAGAGAGAGAGAGAAGCAGATGATGTGGCTAAATCCTAAACAGTTGAGTAAATGAAAAGTTCAAAATTTAGAAAAAAGTGACCCGCAAGGTCTATGCATATTTTTGAGATACAGTCAGCACTACATAAATTGATCCAATTTATAAGTAAAATCCCTTTGTTAATAATTTTAAAAGGAAATCAGAGGAAAATCCATATGTAAACACTGTTTAGGAGATTCTGCATTCCCTTATATATTCTTGGAGTTCAACCTGATTTTAGCACAATAAACAATATTGCTATGAAATTTCATTAGAATTGTCATGCAGGTTCTTCTGACATCAGCTGTATATTCTGCATAGCAGATGGGGATAAATACTTTCCAATAACTACAAACAAATAAAGACAGAGTTTTACCCTTGGGTTCCACGTTGGGTTGCTATGGTACAATGTGTTTTGAGTTCTTGGGTGAAACGCCTTTGATTGCAGTGAAGGTTGACATTTCTAGTTTGCAAACAAAAGCAGAATTTGACTGCCAATTTTTAAATACATTCTTTTTCTGAAAATTATTTTCTTTTTAAAAAAAACATTAACTTGTGCTAAGGTAAGAAATATCTAAGATTCATTTCATATAGCAACTATTTCCACAATTTTACAATAATAAATGACTTGAGGACCCCAAGCCATTTTTGACAATGTGAGACACCAAAAGCCAAACAATCCTTGCAAGTGGATTACCTGTAAATGGGATCCATAAAGAAAGGTGTGGGTCTTGCATGTTGTAAGGAAATATCAGAGGATTTCCTTGATTCGAGATCCTGATCTCCCTTCTTTCCCCCAAAGATGTGGTTCTTCCGAGGCTCAGTCTGTTTTGTGCCAGTGGCTCGACTTCTGGTGCCCATGCTCAAGTCTAGAGGTTGGTCCTGGCTGGCCACTGATGGAACTGATGTTTTTGAAGTTACAGGAGTAAGTGGTTTCTCCTCCTTACGTTTAGTAGTAAGGTCAAAGGGAGATTCGGAGTTTCCCTTTAAAGTCTTCTTCCCTTCTCCTGGAGATTGAGGTTCCATTTTCAAAGGTAACGATCTCAAGTCTCTATCAGGAAATGGATACATTGACTGAGAGAATGCTGGAAAAAATGGGAGGGGAAACATGGAAGGGTAAGGTAAGGCTCCGACTTTTTTGTCCTGCAGCCCCACAAGTCCTGTCGAACCAAAGTATTTTTCAGCAATAGAAGCAATGGCTTTTATAGAATCATTCACAGCTCCTGACACCGCAGTTTGTTCCTCTAAAGATGGTGAGAAGGTGGAATGATTGCTGTATTCTTTCTTATTATTTACGGAAGCCAAATTCTGCAGAGAGTTTACTTTGTCTTTGAACACTTTACCATTTTCTTTACATTTCTCTTTATCGCTTTCAAGGTCACTTTCGAGATCAGAGCCAGAGGTGGTCTCCAGGTCACTCCCACTGGGGGTACTGACATCATCAAGGTCACTACTCTCTGACTGGTCACTGATCTTTTCATGTGGCCTCTCTTCGGAGGACCTCTCTGGTTGAAGCTCCAGTGGCTTATTTTCACTTAGGTTAGATGGGTGCTTATTTAGTGCCTTCAGAATCTCCTGGGTAGCTGGCAATGTCTGAGGATGTGTCATGAGGGGACTTTGATTTTTGATTGTTTGATCTGTGCTTGGAAGTCCTTTAACGGGAGAACTAGCAGGTATCAAAGGTGGCCTGTGATACAAGCCTGAAGGAAACAGGCCAGGGAAGCTAAAAGAAAATCCAGGAGCTGTTGGAAAGGTAAGACCAGCAGGATGTCTATTGGCGCCAAAATAGTCAGAAAGGCCTGGATTTGCATGAGTCATATTAACCATGGACGTTTTATCCATAGCTGGGGTTCCAGGAAGTGATATGCCTTGGCCAAAAAATCCTCCTGCAGCAAAATGGTTCTTGCCCTCACAAAATCTCCTGTGCTTATTTAAGGAAGACGTAGTGCTGAACATTTGTCCACAGTCTTTGCACTTGATTTGGGTTCTGCAATCAGCATGCATACGCTTATGACGGCAAAGGTTTGAAAACTGAGTATAGGATTTATGGCAGACCTCACCTGTGTGTAAACAACAACAACAACAACATATCTCAGGATTGATGGTAATTTCACCCAGACATTTTTAATCCCATCCCTCTATTTTGCCTGAGCATCTGAAAAAAGTTTTACACTTCCAGAGGTCACTGCAGCTCAGAGGTCACTACACTTACACTTATTCAGAACTATTATGGAATTTATTACCTACATGCAAGGACAACTATTGCAGTATTTTTGGCTGTAATTTTAGAGAGTCCACTAAGCTCAAGGTATGAATAAACATATATAAGATTGTGCTATTAGTAATACCCGATAAATGAATCTAAGAGCAGGCATCCTATCAAAACTAGTTCCAAACTCCAAAAAGAAAGAATATGGTTAGAGTAAATACAGTGAAAAGCAGAATAAAACATCAACTCCAATAAAGAAATCGTTATTCACAGCTTCAATTTGCGGGAAAATCTATACTTACTGTAACCTGCTGCAATTTGCTTATGGCATCTTTTTTGGTATATTATATCATACTGTTTATAGTATGACTAAGCAGCTTGTTAATAATTGGTAAATTCACAAGTACATTGAGCTTTGCATGATCACCTTAGGATATGAAAACATGATATATCGGGATCTTGAACAAGTCATAGTTGCAGAACGAGATTTTATTTTCATCCTTGCTTGCAGGCTGCCTGAATGGCTCTATTAATTGCCCCATTAATCTGCATATGCAATGAATCTGATTTTTACCCATGAAAATAGGCATCAGCCTGTCATCCTATCCCCAGTATATACAATTTTTACCACTGCTTTAGTTATCCAATATAAGCACCATCTTACAAGATCAAGAAATATATATTGTGTAACATTGGAAGATTTCCTGTGCTCAGGTATCAAAAGTATTTTTTTTAAAAAAAACCAGGAAGTATGAATGGTTAGCAACACTGGAACTTGCAGTTGGCTTCAAAATCAGTTTTAAACAATGCGAGCAAAATTTACACAGAATATTGTAACATTGAATTATATTGTTCAGGGTGCTAGTGTTTCCACTTCTCTCCTCTTGGCTTCTGTCCTCTCCCAATACTCTGTTGCTACTCAGCTTGCTCAGTCCCAATTGGACCTGTTCTTCTTTATTTATATTTTATTTTTTCCTGTGTATCCCAAGTCCGGCACTATGCCCTTCTGGTGCATGGATAACAGCAGTGTGACCAAATGCGAACAAGGACAACCTTTCGAAAGGGCCTTTCACTTCATCTAGCATTAAAACAAGTACAATGCAGACCAGTAAAGAATTTTCAGGAATAAAGGAACAGGAACTTTGTCCTGTGCGTTGTCACTCTCCAGAGACTACTGGTGAATAGCAATAGCATTAGCTCTTAGCCTTACATACCACCCCACAGTGCTTTACAGCATTCTCTGGGCAGTTTCCAATCCCAGCATATTTCCCCCAACAATCTTACTGACCTCAGAAGGAGAGAAGGCTGAGTCAACCTTGAGCCCCAACAGGACTGAAGTCCTGGCTGTTTGCAGGCATACTTTGCCCGCAATACTGCATTCTAGACACTGCGCCATTGGGGCTCAAGCTAGAAAGCAAGGGAATTCAGGTTGTAATGTTATGCCTGCTTACACAGGAGTAAGCCTCACGCTACTCAATGAGTGGTACTTCTTAGGATTGTACTGGCAACCCTCTCAGAAGCACAGGGAATCATTTTCCTTTGATATTAAAACCCAACATCTTCCAGCAAAGAAGAACTTGGCAGAGTAAATTTTTAGTAAACTGCCTACATTAAGAGGCTCTTGCCCTTCACACATCAAAGCCATATAACAATGAACATTGTGCATTCCAAGACGCTCTCAACAATTATTTTTGTGGTTTCACTCAGACTGACATAATTTACAATGGCTCTATTTTAAGCCTGTAAAGGAAACTGAATTGAATGTATCTCATCCTGCACTCTTGGTTCCCATGAACTGTAATCACGTCCTCTTACTTCCAGTCACACCGTTGCAGATACTAACCTTCCTGCTCTTATAATGCTTACCCTTGAGAACCTGCCTGCTTGTTGTCTGTCTTAAATGTTTATCCATAGAGCTATCTGTTCCCATCATAACAAGAAAGATATCTATTGTTTGAGAAACTCCCGATTCCACCTGTCTGGCTCAAATGGGCTGCCTTGGCAATTCACATCAGACAACAACTACAGCAACAATTGCAAGTTGGCTGTAGGCCAACAAAAATGTACAATTCAGGAAAAATGCTATTCCGATTTGTCAGCCAGTGTTCCTGTATTATATCTTTCATTCATGAGGAATGCTCTAATTAAAGAGTGCTTTCTTAAATCTTATTTGCACGAAGACTGTGAAATGAGGAGAGATGTTTCTTTTACTCTGAAAAAAAAAATCATGGCAAAAGTTTTGGGATTTGTTTTAAATTAAATTTGTTGGACCAGTGAGTTTACATTGATTGCTTTTGAAACCTAGTGCCCAGTATACTTTACACAAATGGCCTTCCATTAGGAATAGTAAGCTGAACTGTCAATTGGAGATTGCAATTGCTTTTTATGGCACTAATTCAGGCATATAAATAAACACATTTGTCTAAAGGCACTTACACTGCTGAAACTAGATAGATCTCAGTCAGGGTTATTTGTGCAGAGGATTCCTACTATATCCAGAGTTCTTTACTTACTATCTTTCTAATTTAAAGAGCCAAAGCTTATTTACATACAAAAAATCATTAACAGCATGTAAATATGTAATTGCCTTTATACCCAACAATGGGGGATAAGACTAGGACTAACTATAGCAATGTAACTTGTTCCAGTAAATAGTCCTAACAACTTCCACAGGAAGAGAAAATCAATTAGTAACACAAGTATTGCTACATTTATGGCCTTAAAGTCTGTTGCCCAATTAGCAGCCACTGATGTAATAGGAGAAAAAAGGGCCCTTTTAAAGCTTTCATAAGTAATTCCCAATTGCTCCATATAAGCAATGAAGGAAGCTTCTGACAAATAATTTTGTTTTTCTACTAGTGAAAGAAAAAGGATGGGACAATTAGTATGCAACACTACACTGGTTATTTATCATTCATGTTTTTGTCACCTTGCTTTTGAACTACTGCAATGTGCTCTACATGGGGCTGCTCTTGAAGACTATTCAGAAGCTTTAGATGAAATCCAGAATCCAGTAACACAGGGAGTTATGGACATGCCTTGGTAGGCTCATGTAACACTCTGCACTGGTTAGCAGTAGTGCTTACTATCTCCTAAAAGCCCTTCATGGCATTGGGCCTTGTTAGTTGTCTCCATAGTCATATAAAATCTGATATTATTGGAACATCTTAGTCTATCAATTATATAATGCCATCTAAGAATACTCAGAAAGTTGGAGGGGGGTTGGTCGCAATAATTTACTTCTGGAATGAATTCCCCATCCCCAATGGTTCATATGATATGATCCCCACTTGGATATTATTTAGATGAGTCATGAAGACCCGGCTCTTTTTCCAAACCTTTGACTGTAGTGGATATCAGGTCCCTTCTTCATTGTCTGACTTGTGAGTTGATGATTTTTTTTTTCTCCAGCTGTATTTTGCATTATGCAATTGTTTCATTTTAAATTTTGCACATTGTATATCGTCCAGAGTCCTAATGGAATTGAGCAACTTATAAATAAAATAATAACCTTCCTGTTGCCCAACAGTACCTCATGGCTCACAAATGTATGTGGTGTATGTGAGGAAGTTCAGATGACATTTATTCTGTATGTTAAACAACAGCTACATTGGAATGGCTGGGAGAGAGGATGAAAGTAGGCTGAAAAAGCAGCTATATCCGCTCATTCTTACCCTACTTGGGTGCTGCCCCAAAATTCTCCAGAATGCTGGTACAGATTAGAAAATTCTCAGAGCAGAAATCCACATGGTTGGTTGCTTCTTTGTTTACTTTATATTTTAGCCACTTCTTCTCTAACAATTGTCCCAACCCATACTTTACTGCATTTATTGCCTGTCATGAAATGAGACAGCCTGATATACAATTTATTTATATCAATGAAAGCAAAGAGGGTAAGAAAGACCTAAAGTTCATAACAAAGCGCAGAAGTTGGTTTTAGGAAAAAGAGCTTGGGCACCACAAATTGCCAATTTCTATAAAACCATTAAGAATTTCTTAAATGACTCAGACAATATGCCTTAGAAGTTTACAAAGTAATGGCAATTCTTCCTTCTTTATCCTACTCTTGTAACCAAATCCTTAAAAGAAAGACAAAGAAAAAAATATATAAGATAATTTAAATCTAAATTCCCGCAAATCAAAGAAAGTTTTGAAGCTACCTTGTTTCAATTGGGAACTATATAGGATGGAAATGTCTCAAAGATTTGGAAAGAAAATTAGGATAGAATGATAGATGTAATCAATTAGCTCCTTTTTCAGATGAGTGCATAAATTTTAGTACATAAATCCCTACTGCACTTCTATTTTTGCTCTTATAATTTACTTTTTGACATTAATTTTTAATTAATTAATTTTTGACATTAATTAATCCATTAATATCAGTGGGATATTCTGATTTACTTCCTGTTCTGACAAAATCTGGATCCATTTGTGCAAGCATTACTTTATAACTAAAGCCATAAACTAATTCCTATATTCAATCTATAATTTTATATTTTCCCCGAATAAACTTCTCTTTTCTCTCTGCATGGCTTTAGTTTTAATTTCCAACTCAGTTTATTTATCATTAATTTAAAAAAAAATTATCTTGATTCCACAATTCTTTTACCATTATCTTTTCCCTACTACCTACTCAGTATGTTTTAAACCATCTTAGGAGTAAGAACTCAGCCCAAGGTGAAATTTGCATATTTTCTGCTTATTAAACAAATGACCACTAAGTGTTGTTTTTAAGATGTTGCAGTGCATTCCACCATGTGGTTTCGATTTGAGCGAGCTGCAGAGTTCTTGAACATAGGAGGTGTGTAATTGTGTTGGTGAAGTGGTGCTGGGGAGCTTTGCTCCCAAGTCAAGCTAGCATACAGTAATGAGAGACAGTTGCCATAAACAGACAGAATAGACAAGGCATACTGTGTGGCCTCTTTGTTAGGAATTAGATATCTCTATTTGAGGTGACCCTGTACTCCAGCCACAAATGCTCAGAAAATCCTGTTCTGACATGCAATCTTTAAATTCTTTTGTTCTGTAATTACACGGCAATTATTCATAATTGTCCTGAGCAGTTTCTTTTCCTTGTCCATCATCCCCTGCATTTGAAAAATCACAGCCACTCTTTTAGTTACATCAGTAGTGGCAGAGGACACATTATGGAAGGTTAAAAAAGAAAAGAAAAGAAAAAAAAAGAGGAAGAAGTCTTTTCCAAAGTGATTTAATTTGAAAAGCTTTTCTTTTCTTTTCTTTAAAAAAACAACAACAATTGGAACCTCAGCTTATAAGCGGCCCCTATATGGCTAGAAGTTATTGTTCACCTAATTATTTTATTTTTACTAATATTAAAAAGACAACCCTGTGCTCCCGGGCAAGGGAACACAAATCTTTAAGCAGCAGTCATAACTGGCTCCAGTTAATTACGTTTTTGCTAGCTTAAATAAACCCGGCAGAAATAAATAAAAAAGGGAACCATTTCAGGAGCAGACCAAAAACCTCAGAGGGATTCTTTTAAGCCATTAAAAATCATGTTGATATATTATGGAGACTTAAGGCTCACACAGATTTGTTCAACTGCTCCCTTGATGAATATATGGCGTACGTTCTCGTATACTAAAAAAGTGAATTCATGAGCTTCAGGAAGCTGAATGTTGGCTCTCAAGAGCTTGAACCTTGAGTCCCCATGGGTTGATCTGAAATTGCAAGTTGGCCTCTCTCTCATTTACACTGGCTTCCTGTTTGACCCTACACCTTCACGCACTCCGTTTCTGCATATTCTGGCCTATCCGCACAGTGTAGCCAGCCTCAAATTTTGCTAATTGAGCTTGGCTCAGAGGTTGAAAGATCTGGACATTAAGTAAAAACCACAGCATACTAGTTCAACTTGATAGTGGAACAAAAGGAGCCAAGGAAGGGATTAGTAAGGATTCACATGATTGAAAAAACAACTTGAACTTCCCTGTGGTGAGATACATAAAACTCTAGAAATAAGGTTGAGTCACTTTCTTCCACATTGGATAGATCTAGGAAAATTCTCTTGATATGTTACCGCAAAACATTTTGTAATTTTCTTTTTCTTCCTGCTACTAAAAAAAACAAAAACAAATCAAACTTTAAGCCAGTCAAACATCTTTATTGTTTCAAGTCTGAATATTTTATTCTACTGTCATTCCAATAATATGTAATATTTGTACAGCCTACTGGCTGGGGAATCCTGGGAATTGAAGTCCAGACATATTAAAGTCACCAAGGTTGGGGAAAAAAAACCCCACTGGCCTATTGACTAAAACTAACCTGCTAAGTCTTTGCATCCAACAACTCTGGTTTCTCCACAGCCCAAGTCCCTGTGCTTCACTTCCAGAGATTGGAAATGGTAAAACTTCAGTGTCCCACCCTTTACTTGGCTCTTCCTTTCTTGGGAGATATATTTCTAGCACTCAATATCCTTGCTATCAACTTTTATATCTATCTCTTTAATTCTGGTTTCCAGATAGCAGGAGGTTCTTCAACATTAGAAGCCTTCTATTTGTTCATTTTATATTTAGATCTCTACCCTTCGCAAGACCACAACAATACAAAAACCACAACTGTACAAAACAATGAAGACAAAATTCCAGGTACAAAAGAACATTATTAATGTTAATTATTAACACCATCAAGTGTGAGAATATCACTCCCATACCAAAGATTAGAAGACATCCTGAACAACAGACTTAACTTCTAAAAATATATCCTTTTGACTCAATCTCATTTCATCTCTGTCCTTTAAACCAAGATGGATCAAGTCTTCTAACCCCTGAAAGCCCCTCAGACCATGACATTCTGAGCAAAAAAGTTCAAAACTAACATCCAAGCCTGAAAGTAGCCATGTCACATTCAAAGTCCAATCTAAACCCAGACCCACCTAATTATGGCATCTGACCCAATCTATTTTCTTACCTTCTCCCATAACAAAAATGTTACATGTGGCTGCTTTAACCCTTCTCTGATTCCTTTTTCTTTACACAATAGTGCACAATTTACATTCTTCAAAGCTTCCCCAAACGCAGAGGTTTTTCTCAACTGTAAAATCTTTTGCTCAGGAAGAATACTGCCATCAACATTTAGAAGGGACATGATGTTTAGAATGATCCATTTTCAACAGAATGAACATGCTGACCTCAGTTGGGACCAGAATTTACTTTGTAAGTTAGGATGTTTGTAAAGTGAGTCATCATGGTACTGAACCCAACGTTACAACAATTTTTAGCATGGTTGTTAAGTAACCAGTTTTTGATGGAACCTGGCTGGGAAGGTTACAAATCATGATTGCTGGATGCTGTAATTGTTTGATAAATGGGAGCCAGTTGCCAACCATGCAAATTGTGATCACCTGACTGCAGGTGTGGTTCAACATTCATAAGTGTGAGGTCATAAATCACTTTTACTGAGGCCACTGTAATTTTGAACCATTGTTAAATGAGGGTGGTAAGTTGAAGGCTATATGTATGCATTATAAATTGAAAACATTCCATCTTTTCATTCTCTGTGCTTCCTCCTTGTCACAAATGGTAGAAGGCCCTAGACTGTGTTACAGGCTTTTCCAAACTGGGTCACCTCTAGATGCTTTGGGTTCTAGCTTCCAGAATATCCACCTGGGCTGGAAATTGCTAGAATTGTAGCTAGAATTTCCATCCAACTGTAGAAGATGACCAGGCTGAGCCAAAGGGAGGAGTCAAATGCATCATCAGCCTCCAGTCCCTTCATGCCCACAAGAGATATAAGTCCAGCCAGGCTTGAATGTTGTTGATTCTTAACTATCACAAATTTGCCTTAACTATTACTAGTTCAGATTGTTGTAGAGAGCATTAGCATACAATAATATATTCATTTGAACTGCTTGGACTCCTGATTTCCTGCACCTGACACAACACATTTGAAGGGTTCCAGCTTCATCAAAGACAAAGAGGTACTTAATTTGTTCTGAAGACTCACAGGTGGATATGACATTGACACTAGAAGTCATACGGGCCACTAGATTATTGTGAAGTTGCACACATCGAAACACTAAGTTGTTTTAAATTAAAGCATAATTTGCCTTACTCTCTTACCAATCAATATTATACTGTATATTTCTCTACTGTGGCGAGCAAAGCCATCCTATTACATGACAAAGAAGTTCTCACTGAAAATCTTTATAGGCCAGACCTGGCAGTCTTATTCCATTAGTTTCTCCTTCTTCAACCTATTCATTTCTTGGTTAAGCCAGCCTCAACACCAACCTCTGCAAAGTGTAGCACCATAAAGCAAGGGTGGGGAGCCTGTGGTCTCTCAAAAGTACTGAGCTATCATTCCCAGCCTACCTCATATCGGCCATGCTGGTTGGAATGGTTGAGAACTGTAATTTGTCTCATCAGCTGTCTGCTTTTCATTTATGTGTTTTCATTTAATAAAATATGCTGTGTTGTTGTTGTTTTTTAAAAATGGACTTATGCAAATTTAGAAGCAACAAATTAAAATGGAAGCTCTTAAATGGCAAGGATTTTATATCACCCTAACTCTCAATGTGAATAGCCTGTGAAAATCTCTCTTTTGATGAAGATTCACTTTTTCTTTAGGAAAAGATTGCCAGAGGTTCTTTGAGCTTATTGTGAAATTAGCAACAGCCTGGAGCAAGTCCAGGGTTTTCAGTGGTTTGCTAGAGAGAAACTCACTTGGTGGAATCTTCTAACACTTTATTAGTCACATCCACCAGTAGCTCTCCTCTTCTTCCTGGAGCTACATTAAGAACAATAAATAAACTTACAAAAGGTTCAAAGCATAATTAGACTTAGATCCAGGGAAGGTTGCCAGAGCACACAATATAAAATGAGGTTATAAAAGTATTTCCAAAATTGCCCAAGGATTTTCAGATACTAATAAGCTTCTGAACATGAAGCCAACAGAGAAGTGCAACAGAGTTCTCTCTTCCATGAATAAGGACTGCTAAAAATACCCTGTGGTGAATTCTTACCCCTTTCCCATCTATTACACAAAATATAGTCATCACTGACAGCTTCTCTTCACCTTGTGTTTTCCAGATGTCAACTAGGAATTCTGCAAGTGTGGGACTAACACAACTGGACACTTATTCCATTGTGGGGATTCTTCGTGCTCTCTGGGCTGGATTGTTTTCTTGCAGATGTTTCAATGCACTGAGTATGTTATCTAGTTTGGCAACGAAATGTCTTCAATGAAAACCCTGCTCAGAGTGTACTATAAATACTCCACAGTTCAACTTTGTGCTACAAATATTCTCTTCTATTAGAATAGAATAGAATAGAATAGAATAGAATAGAATAGAATAGAATAGAATAGAGCTGGAAGGGACCTTGGAGGTCTTCTAGTCCAGCCCCCTGCTCAAGCAGGAAAACTATACCATTTCAGACAAGTGACTGTCTCGTCTCTTCTTAAAAATCTCCAGTGATGGAGTGCCCACGCTCTTATTCTAAGTAGCTGCATTGATTAGAAGTATGAATTACTGTAAGTAGAGGTGTGCTGCATGGACTTAATGATAAGGAGAGAGAATCTGCCATGGCAGTATTACTTCAGGTCTACTCACTTGAAATTCCTTATGGGTTCCTTCTTTCCTTTCCTTGGTACTATGCCTTACCCTTCACTACCAATGCTGCTACTAGCTCACAGAAGTTACTCATCACAATCTCATTTCATAGCTTTTGAGCTTCTTGAATTTCAAAAGAAAAGACTGAAGTAGATTGTAAATACAAATACACGACTCTTATAGGTAGAGTGCAAATATCCCATTAACTGGGGTAGCCCTTTGGAACATCGTACCCATTGATGTGTGATCCATACCCACCCTTTTGACCTGTCTCTGTCAGCTAGCCTGGGACCCCAACAGGAGTGCACCATTCTGGAGGTAGTGACTGAATTTGGAAAGACCTCCATTTCTCCCCATTTATTTCATGCTTCCCTACTGACCATCTTTTAACAGTATTGATCACTGTTGTTACTTTTTGCCTTATTATTTTAATTGTGTAGTAGTTTTAATGCTTGTAGACTGCTTGGAGTTGTCTATGGACAAGACAGGCAGCACATAAATTTAATAAATGAATAAACAAAAAAACTAGAGTATCGTATCTTTTTGAGAATCATAATTATTTCTGATAGCCAAGTGCACATGAAGCCAAGAGCCAATTCACCTAATTTTTCTAGTACAGGGAAAATGGCTATTGTGGGTTTTGTTTTGTTTTTTGCTTCAATGGATATTTTCATCACCTACCACTCCATAGGTACGGCATGAATTTAATTTATACAAAAATACAAATGCATGTGTTGGTGTTCAATTCTATGATAAAAAAATGTGCAGAGAAATAAAAATAACACATTGCGGGAAGACAAAAAATTGAAATGACATAGGACTATAGCTCTGATTATATAGAGATAATAAAATTGCAGTTAAGTAGCTCCAGATTCTCTACAAGTAACATGTTTGCCAATCACAGTATGCCATTTGTGATTTTAATCATGGTTTGTTTGAAAAAAGCTGAAGATAGTTTTACAGAGAAATAAAATAACCATGAATCATTGCACCAATTCCTGATTTGTTTTAGCAATAGCACTTAAACTTATATATCACTTCAGTTTTCAGAGACAGCATATTGCCCCCAAAAATCTGAGTCCTCATTTGACCGACTTCGGAAGGATGGAAGGCTGACTCAATCTTGAAACTTGAGCTGTTCAGAATTGAGCAGTGAGCATTGAATTAGCCTGCAATATTGCATTCTAACCACTGTGCCACCACGGCTCTTGTTTCCCACTCTTTTTAGTTGCTCTCATTTTGTATCTCAGTGGATTAGTTAGTGGGATAGAAAAACAAATTAGGAATAAACAAAGAAGCCACAAACAAACCAAGCATCTTCACCTGTACAGCATGATAATCTACAGTGGCAGTCCAGATACAAACTGATTTACTGCACTAAAATAAATTGTGGTTTATTAACTGATTCTATTAGCACACTAACAAACATACCCATTTATGACCTAGCTTTATGTACGAACCCAGACAAAACCAAGTTATTTTTCAAACCACCACTATCTAACTGTATGTCCATACAGCCACAAAAAAACTTCACTGGGTTGAGGAGAGAATAGTGTGTGAAGAGAATGTCAAAAAGGAATTAGCTGACCTAGAGCCAAAGAATTAAGTTTAACTCGAAAGAAATCCAGTCTGCATAGGATTAATTTAGTTGGATACATCATAGGAACCACTTAAACCCAATCAAATAAGCTCTTCTGCAAACACAGTTCTCCAAGAAAGACACTGAAAGAAACAATAGCTCAAATCAAGAAGACTTCATTTACAGAATCCACTGCCGAAACCTGATAGCACAGAACATATACCCCAAATCTTGATTGGTTAAACGTAATCTACTGCTACTCGGATGGCCAACAGGGTAAAGATCTAGGAATGCCTAGAGACTTGCTAATGCTTTCTTAATGAATGGCTTTATGGGCAGAGATAAGTGATTGGCTATTTTATTTATTTATCTTGCTATTTATGTAACCCAACTTCACATCCCAGTCCACCAAATCTGTTTCCCAAATGATTTATTTTGAGCCAGTTAGTGGGACTGTGTACTGCCTGAACTTCTGGGAAGGAGAACTGACTGGGGAGGTGCTGTTGGGTTAAATACGTTATGGGAATATTTTGCTCAAGGACACAAGAACAATAGATGCTGAGCAAAGACTTACATATAAAAGGCTTGACACTGCTGTGGATATGTTTGTGCTGTTTGAGGCCTGAAGAAGTGGCAAATGTTTTACCGCACTCTGGACAAGCATGCGCACGAGCCCCAACATGCTGCGAACGAATGTGCCTCTGGAGGTTGCTGGGGTCTGTGAAAACCTGCTAGGAAATGAGTACTTATTAAACAAGAGATTTGAATGCAAACAATTGCAAATAATAATAATAATAATAAGCACATTTGATCTAACACCCTTCTGGAACCAAGAGTCATTTAATGAGGAAAAAAGGGAAAGAGTTGTTTTGTGAATCCAGTTAAATCAGTAAGTCAGAAGATGGGAAAGGTGACCTTGAGGGCATATCTATGGTTATTCATTTAAAGTAGTGTCAAGACCATTTAAAGCTTATGGCTCCCATCCAAGAAAATCCTGGAAACTAATTCTGTAATAGAACCAGGGCCTTCTGGCAGCAAATGGTCAATCTTCAGAAACCTACTGTATAGCACTCTGGGTCCTTAACAGGATGTACAAGTAATTAAACTAATACTCAGGAGCTGTCAACTACCTCCATAAATTGCCTTTTCTTCCTCTGTGTTGTTAAGCAGGGTATACAGGTAGTCTGTATACAGGGTATACAGAATTACAGGTAGTCTTCAACTTATGACCACAGTTGAGCCCAAAATCTATGTTGCCGAGTGAGAAATTTGTTAGATGATTGTTAATTTGTTAAATTTTGTCCCATTTTACGACTTTTCTTACCACGTTTGTTAAGTGAACTGCAGTTGTTAAATAAGTAACACGGTTGTTAAGTGAATCTGGTTTCTCCATTGACCTTGCTCGTCAGAAGTAGCAAAAGGGGATCACATGACTCTGGGACATTGCAACCATCATAAATATGAGTCAATTGTCAAGCATCCAAATGTAAATCATGCGATCATGGGGTTGCTGCAACGGTCATAAGTGGGAAAAAGGGTCACAAGTCACTTTTTTCAGTGCCGTTGTAACTTCGAATGGTCACCAAACGAACTGTTGTAAGTCAAGGAATACCTGTAGTGGAAGATCAGCAATCTTTTCTATCATTTGGACTGTGGTTCTCTAAGGCACAAAGAGATTTGGCTTTAGAGATTATCCCTACTATTCTTTACAGTCTTAAGTGTTTGTTTCCATTTCACTGAATTAGAAACCATTACCCAAAGTTCTCTTCAACAGCCCCAATTCTAATCAACAGAGTTATACAGTCCTGATCTGGTGAGACTTGTTCTCTTGTACATTTGGGACCTCAGCCGTAATCATCTCCTTTTCCCCATCTTCTTCCTCAATTTATCTTTTTTTAATGATTCATAATGATGAATCATTAAAAGTTGAGTCGCCGTAATTTATGCATATCTTTAAAATGTATAGAATTTGCAACTAATTAACCACACATTAATTAACTTAATTAACCCACTTCTCAATATCCTTATAAAAATGTTATGCTAGAATCTGTCAAGAAGTCATACACATTATATGAGTTTCAGTTTTGACACCAATGGTTTTGACATTCATACTGTGGCACTTCTGTTGATATAATCAGTACTTTGTTAGGAATTAAGCATTCATTCGTCTAAATTACTATCACTAAATTTCACAAATTAACAGGGCTCCTCAATCCTTAACAGGTAGTCTTCAATTTATGATGGTAATTGAATCTGGAATTATAGTTATACGTTGTGTCAGTCATTAAACAGGTCATTTGCAGGAACTAAATAATAGTTTCCAGGAAAAAAAGCATTGTAAATCACGTTCATTTGACTGTGGGATGCTGCAAACATCCATTAATATAGGCCAAGTGCTAAGTGCCTACAGGGGGAAGCAGCCACTGGAACTTCGAATTTGGGGTAAATATCTTTTCTGAGGGGTCCACTGTAGTTTTCATAAATTGCTAGTCATAAGTCAAGGACTATCTGTACATACACGTTATCCTTTTAGCAAACTGAATTAGACGCTATTGAAGCAGGATAGGCTTCAGATGAATACTGTCCCGCTTACAAAAAAAACTAAACAAAACACCAGATAAAACTTCATCTATAAAATCTGCATTATTAAGGAGAAACCTCAGTCCCAGATCTTCTAAGGGCATTTTATCTTTTATCGTGTAGCCATGAATCATTTATACATGAGAAATCATTTCAAACCTACACTTTTAAAACAAGTGGGATAGATTTTACATCTCTTTATCTCATGTGCAAACCAGAACAAGTATATTTTAATATCCATTTTTATTAAATTCTGAGATTCTTTATTTTTTAAACCTGTGGAGTATTTAAAATCTGTACATCATAAAAGTGAATGTGTGTTTATTTTAAAACACACATGAATTTTCCTGCATAATACATAAAAGAAGAAATGGAACAAAGCTACAGTGAACATAAAAATCAATGAATAATGTTAAATTATCTTAACTTGAAGCCATCATATTGTCAAGAAAACTGTGGATTGGTCTGTGAGTTGAGCTCGAAAGGACACTTTACGAATTAACCCATTGGTCATCTGAATAGTGCAAATGGGTATGGAATCTACTTGGAACTGCTGAATGGATTGTGTTGTAAACAGGAGATAGGCAGTGTCGTATCACTCCCCCTCTGTTGAGAAAGGGCTGTTCAATCTCAATGAAGATGGCCTCTTTGATCCCTCATCAAACCAACAGTCCCCGGTTTGTGGACTTTGCTGTCTTCAAAAGAGGGGCCTTTGATCCACTTGACCAATTTGGTCAACAGAGGGGGGATCAGCAATTCCAAGAAGATTCCACACCCTTTGCACTATTCAGATGACCCTGAGAGCACAGATAAATCTCCACGTGGCCTCAACCATTCTCAGAAAGAGTACCAACGTCCAGATTACTGCGAGGAATATAAATCCTTCCATCCTCCACCATTCAGTCAGAACCGAAAAAGCTTCTTGGATGAGAAGAGAAATGTCTAGTTGCCTTTTGAAAAAAAAGCACCTTTGGAACAACCATGACTTGGATGACTGGAAATCTCCATAGACATAAAGGCTATACTATTGTTCTAAATACCACAAAACAGAAACCGTCCCAGGCATCCTTCAAATTCACTGTACCTTGGCGCAGTTTTCACATTCGTAGTGCTTCCCGCTATCATGGGACATCTGGTGACGTATCAAGTTTGATTTCCAGTTAAAGGCCTTGGAACATTGATCACACTTATATTCCCGTTCTTCTGTGTGGGACAGCATGTGCTTTTCCAAGCTGTAGAGGTATAACAAAAAATCTCTATAAGATTGAATCAAAATAGGGTTATTGTTTTTCCTATTACACCCAAGCAATCAGATACAAAGAACAAATGTTATTTCAGTTCAGAGAACTGAAAAAAATCAATCAGAGCATAATTAGAACTTTCTTTTCTGTGGGTGGTCTAATTAACCTTAATAATTTCATTGGGAAGTCTCTAGTCTTTATTTTTAAAAAGACATATTTTTATTTATGATTTCAGTTCAGATCAAAGGGGGAAATGAAGAAATATTAAACAAAAGGAAGGGAAGGCATTCCTGGAGCATCAGAATTCTGTAATAAAAGCCCTGTTTAAAGACTAAATGGGGGAACCCCTTTTTAAAATTATTTATTTGAATAACACATTTGATTTTACATCCTTGGAAGCTTTTTTGTGTCTTAATGGAAATAGTTTGGAGTAATGGTTAAAGCTTTGGACTTGGTTTGGAGACACCCAAATTTGTGTTCACCTTCAGCCATGGAACTTCACTGAATAACTTTGGGCTGGTCATAGTCTGTCAATCCAGAATTTCTCGCAGAATTTCTGTTAGGGGGTTAAAATGAAAACAGTTCCCCAATGAAGCTACCTTGAAGTCCTCAAGAAAGAACGGGACAAAGATGCTGTACATTCAACCATTCAATCATCCCAGGCAGAAAAAAAAGATGTTTGTCATGTTTGATTTCTTTTCTTAATTAACAGGAGATGATCCAAAGACACGCTCTAAAAGATGTTTTTCCATTTTCTTCATGCCTCTCCTGACTTCCTTTATCCAATCAGTCCAGAAAAAAAATAACGTTTTATATCAACACGTAAAGACCAAACCTCTTCGTCTTATTTTTACTTTTTAGATTGTGTTTTATTTTAGCTTGACATTAGAGTACCTTCGCATACTCTGTTTTTATTGTATCAGTTTTAGTGCTCTCAGTAATTCTTTACTGTTCAAAAATCTTTTTTTTGTGAAAAAGTGGGCATGCTCTTAACAAACTAATAAACAAAAGGCCTTCTCTTGCTTTTATATTCATTCACGTCTCAAGACTCCGATCGGTTATATTTAGTTACAAGTCAGGATTTAACATTACTGTTGTTTTCTTTTAAAATCAATCATCTGAAATTTATTGTCACCTACTCCTTATTATTCCATTGCTAGCTCATGATATGTTCAAGAATCTTTCTTATTAATTACAAATGCCCCCAAGCATATGTGCTTGTCCCAGCAATTCCATCTGTGGCTCAAATTTTTTTTTAATAGAATATTTTCTTCATACCTTTCTGTCTTGAATTGTTTCTGTCATGTATTGGCTTTTAAATAATTTAAACGTTTTTCAGAGGAACTGCCCTGTTTCTCATTTTTCCCTTTCCTTACGGGAAAAGTATGATTTCTCTTCTTCTGATTTTTTTTTCTCCCGCTGGCTTTTGTTCTGAGCCTTTAATACCCTCACTGGCTTTCCCAAAAGAAGAAGGGGCTTTTAAGCACAAGAAATGTACAATAATCATCCATCTGTTCTGCAAAGGCCAGACATCTCTCCTCAAGGTTGTATTTCTGTTAGGGATATGCAATTTCTAGCAGTCGACGTGTTCAGATGAATACTCAGAAGAGACTTCTCGCCTGAAAATCACTTTCCATTTATACTTCAACTCTCACTCCACACTCCAGTTTCATGATGGACAAGAATCTAAATTACTTCTCAGGTCAACAGTGCCCCCAAACCTTAAAACCTGGGATGTTATTTATAAATTAACGCAATTGTTAATACTGTTCTACAAGGAAGTCTTCTAAAAAAAATCACTTCTTCCTTTTCTCCATACATCAACTTTAGATGTCTACAATCCCAAGCACCAATTTGTAGTTGTGATGCAGCCACAGGAAAAGGGAAAGAATTATAGATTATCTCCAAACATTTGGCTGAACCTCCTGAGAATTCTCAGCCCTATGATCAATTGATTCAATGACTCTTAAAAGGATGAAAATAGGTGAAATGTTATGACTCTTTCCAATTATATTTTACAGACTGATTTGTGAGAACCTGTTTTTATATTGCTCAAAGGTATGGTGGTTTTCTGATCCTTCTGGGGTTCAGAGTTAGGACTGCTACAAATGATTTTAAAAAAGTTATTAGGCCCATCTATTACCCTGAGTTTTCCAAGAAAGGAAGGGCTTAGCATGCGTTCAAAATGTTGAGTAGGAAGTATTTCCTTCCCTGTAGTCTAACTCTGTATTCGGATGATAATTGCTTACCCAATTATTTCTTTAATCAATAGATCCATTTTTCATATTTGCTCATTTTGAGATATCTGATCATTGTTTTGATAGGACTCATAACTATTGCCAACAATAAGTGACTGAATACTATGGCATATTTTTTTATTATGTTCTTATATCACTAGTCTTTGTAATGACTAAATATTTATAACATATGATTGCTATTAAAATACCATTAATCAGTATTTCAATATTTAATCCATCATTTTATATAAATGAATGATATAAAAACATGGTTTAATTCATCAATTATTTTTCTTAATAGAGCAATATTTTAGTATTTCTTATTAAAATTACACTGAACAAATACCATATTTAAAATATTTATAAAATGCATGCAACTAGCATTATTATGTCTCCTTTCAAAATAGAAAAACTATTTCTGTTAGCTCAGATCTTATTTTTAGCCATAAATATTTATTCTAACACAATGTATAGATCGTTCAGTTAATGACTAAAATGAGATATCTTTAATTCGGTGGCTGTACTAAGCCCATATTTATCTTGATTAGAACTTCGTATTCTCCACCAAGCTAACACTCTTCACAAAAACAGAGTGCTGAGACACATAGACAAAAAAATAGATATACTTAGTTCTGCTTAATTCTTCTCTCTTTTGGCAATGGACAAAGCTTTTCAACATACTGATGTTCTCTTTTGCCAAACTCTTAACACCTTTTGTTTCAGTTATACTTTCTTAAAAAGCTCATAAAAACACATGAAAGGACCTTATATGATACCTGAATCATGTAACTAAGATAGAATGCCAGCCTTCCCAAGTGAACCAGACAGAAATTCAACCAGATGAGCTAATTCTACTTTATTATAAGCCTATATTAACAGAATATGCTTAGAGCTCAAAGCATTGTTAGAGACTCCACACACCCACTTTATGGTCTGTTTCTCTTGCTCCCCTCTGGGAGGAGGTTCGGAAGTATTTCTAGTAGGACTACCTGATTCTGCAATAGCTTTGTTCCCTATGCCATCTGTTTGGTAAACTCGCAAGATTCATTTTTCTCACCATGCACCTGTGAACTAGACTGTGTTGTTTCTCTGTGTCATATAATATATGTGGCTATATACATAATTCTGCATTTATTTATTTTTGTCATATTTATGTAGTCTATATTGGAGATGGTGACCCTTTGAGAGCTGTATGCAACGAAATTTCATTTTAACGTGTGCCAATTAGTGTACATTCAAAGTGGCAATAAAGTTATTCTATTCTATTCTATTCTATTCTATTCTAAAAATCTCCCAGCATTTCCTTTATAGCCTGAGAAATTATGGAGATTCATTTCTGAATCTCTTTATCTACCCATTATGCAGCTGCAGGCTATACCCTCTCTTATCTTATTGTTCGCATTTCTTCCCCCAATCTCCCATTTCTGCATATCATTACTTGGAAGGAGTTTCAGCAGAGGAAAATATCAGATTTTGCTTTTAAAGAAAACATTTTCAGGATGATAAATTTGATGCTCAATGTTATTACACCTCAATATTATAGATGTGGAAGCCATACAGTCCAACCCCCATCTCAGTGCAGATATATAGATGCTCAGTGCAGCTCCTTTAACAGATGACCATCCAAATTCTGCTTGAAAACTTCCAACAACTGACAACTGATTGTTCTCACGTAGCAGGGGCTGTCTGTTCATATAGTATTATAGTGTAAAACTGACTTTTGATCTGTTAGAAAGCTATTGCTTACATATAACTGATTTTTTTTAAAAAAATCCCCAGCCCCTACCTTTGCACATCAGAGAATACTTGGTCGCACTCTTTGCATTCCTGGATGTCATGCATATCATGGAGATCATTCTCCTTGTCAAGTTTTGGCTGAAATTCTTCATCCACCATTGAAAATGCTGAGTGGTGAGTGCTGCAGGGGAATTTCTGATGGTCTACCAGTTCTGCTTTGGACTCAAACAGCTGGTCACAATCTTCACACCTATACTGACGCTCCTCTGTAAAGTAAATAAGTTGGCAAATGAGTTGTAGTTCGCAATAGATTTCTGCTAATTGAAGAGGGCAAATTTACTCTAAAGGTTAGGGAGTTTCTGGCAGAAATACTTGAGAATCTTCTAAAAGGAACTGCTAACCATGAATGTCAGGAGCCATCTCTTCATGTAAATAATTGTCGGTCTTCATGAACAGAAGGAGTTCTTCTCCAGCTTCAATGTTTCTTACTACTCTGTAGTATATCTGAAAGACAAAATTGCAGATGAAAGACCAAGAAGAACAAGCAAAGAGAAACAGATAGAGCCAGTTTTTACAAATTTGGGGTTGCAATCCTAGATGTGAGCAAAAATAGAATTGGTAGCTCAAGTACATCTGCTGTAGTTGGTCCTCAGTTATTTCATCAAATAAGCTAGCAAAGTTTGGAGTAACATTTGGTTGAAAATTACTGGTTGGAAATTAAAAGTGTATCATGGTAGGATTCATACAGAAGTATTTCATTTTGCACACAGTAACTTGAGAAATTATTGAAAAGTAAAAAAACAGAAGCCAATGCAAAACAAAATATTATTTTTAAAAAATGTCCTGCTATACCAGTGGTGGCGAACCTGTGGCACGGGTGCCAGAGGCGGCACTCAGAGCCCTCTCTGTGGGCACGCGTGCCGTCGCCCCAGTCCTAGGCCTTCAGCTGGGTTTTATAAAACCTTTTCGCTTTAGGCCTCCGCCACTGTGTGGGGAAAAAAAAAGGTTCAGTCAGTCAATTTCAACTTCTTGCAGGAACAAAAAAGATCTTGCAAAGTAGGAATTGATTGATTCAACTTTTTAGTCCCACCCAGTCTGCCGTTACCGCCGCAGCCACGCCCACCCAATGGGCCACACCCACCCAATTAGCCACACCCACCCAATGGGCCACACCCACCCGGCACCCGACGATGCATAAGTGGGTTTTGGGTTGCAGTTTGGGTACTCGGTCTCTAAAAGGTTCGCCATCACTGTGCTATACTATATCTTCCATAAGGACTCACGTACCTCGCCTAATAAAATACATGGAAAATACTGATCTCTTTTATGTAAAGTTGCAGTTATCAGATCAGTATGAAGTAGTATCTTTGAATGTAGCAACATTTTGTTACACTGTATGCAAAATTAGGCAGACTCTAATTGCTGACTGAGAAATAATCACCACTAAATACAATATATTATCTGTTTTTTCATTTTCATTTTTTTTACTTTTGTTTTAAATGCTTTTATTTGTAATGCTGGTCTATCACAGTGATAAAGATTGATTGACTGATTTCTTTAAAATATTCTCATAATTGGGCTGTGTGACAATCACAATATTATGAATGTTCATTAACAAATCAGAAATCTTCCTATTATAGGAGATATCCAAGCAGTTCATTGGAAAAAGCCTACTTTCTTCTTGGTTAGCCGAACAAGGAAATTAATACATTCAAATACAAATTCTTCTTATCTGACAAATGATGATAGCATCTATTCAAGCTTGACTGTTCCCAGAAAGTTAAGCAACTCTGTATGGGAAACCACCAGGAAATAAAACACACAGAGAGAGAGAGAGAGAGAAAGAGAGAGGGAGACACACACACTTTCTAGAAGAAGCCAAATGACAAATGACTTCCATGAAGCCTTTGGAGTAAGGTGCTTTATAAATCTTACCTAAAACTATAAGTTACCAAGAAAACTATACAGTTGGATACAAGTGGGCTGGAAACTTTACAACATTTGTAGATGTTGTTGGACTGAATGTCCCAACCACAAATCTTATTATCTGAGGCTGATGTTGAATTACAGTCCAATAACATATCAGGGTTCTGAAACGTAAGGAAAACAAATGCAAAGATCCAGTGCCATTACAGCAATATTTCACTGGACCTCATATCTTCTCAAAGCAAAGCCTCAAGTCCATTTCAGCAAAAGAGCTGTTGTAATAGAAAGATATTCTCTTAATGTCAAATAGTTAATGCACCAGGCTGGAAGTCAGGAGACTGTGAGTTCTAGTCCTGACTTAGTCGTGAAAGCCAGACACTCTCTTCTCAGCCAACCTACCCCACAAGATTGCTATTGTGGGGGGAAAAGGAGGAGGAAGGAATATTAGGTATGTTCACCGCCTTGAATTATTTATAAAAATTATATAGCTGGCATATAAATGAATAAATGACAGGATAACAACCATTCTCTATCCTTTCTTGTGGTCAGAAAATTACACAATGCCCTTCTAAGCCTAATGGGAGGCATATTTTGCTGTTATTCAAATGAGATGGAAGCAAGCACAGGGAGAGAGAAGAAGCAGACCTAAGGATAAAAAAAGTTCTACTTTTCAGAACTCAAAGGTAAGACAGAGGCTTTTTATCGCCATCACTTATGGCAAAAGTTCAATTGGAATGCAAGAAAAACAAATCCCATTATGTATCATGTAATTCTTCCAAAACTCCAGTAGGTGGCTCTAAAACACAATTGTTTATTTTCTGAGAAAAAGCCTGACCACAATTAAAGGGGTTTTTGGGGGGGGGGGGAGGCGAAGGAAGGAACCCCCAAATTTAGAAAGATCTTAATGAGCAATGCTTCAGGTTTCTTTCTTTCTTTCTTTCTTTCTTTCTTTCTTTCTTTCTTTCTTTCTTTCTTTCTTTCTTTCTTTCTCCCTTCCCTTCCCTTCCCTTCCCTTTTCTCTTCTTCCCTTCCCTTCCCTTCCCTTCCCATCCCTTCCCTCTCCTCTTCTTTCCTTTCCTTTCCTTTCCTTTCCTTTCCAGGTCGACAAGTATGGAATGATGTTGGGGGAGGAATTTGAGTATCAATATCACATTTTCACACAATGATTACTTTTCAAAAAAAATCAAAAACTATATGGGAAAAAAAGCATTAATCACAACACAAGCAGGCTGACTACCGTAACCTACGCATGTTTTCCCAATAAAAACAGAAACCAGGGACTTCTGGACCTTTCACTCCCACTATTGTCAACTCCCTTTTCCTCCCTCAGAGCTATCTTTGCCAAACCATCTTTTGGGTTTCTAATATATATATATTCTCTCCCACCATCACTACTTTCCACATGCTCACACAAAAGATAAATGCTTCCAAGTAGCATGTTTCATTCCTGAAATCTATTTCCCTCAAGAACACAATGGCATTCTCTCTCTACAATCTGAATTACCTCTCTTGTTGGCAGCTCTCAAAGGTTTAAGTTATTAGCTTCCTTTCCAACAGCCTGCTGACATTTGAATGGTGACATATTAGAACTTCACAGCAAGGTCTCACAAAGAAAAATGCTGCCTTAACACGTACACATAAAAAGGGTGGGTTTTTTCCCCTGTTTTGTTTTCTTTTTAAAGGAGAGGAAACACTACGATATTGCACACTTTTAAGGTCTGATTCTGCTCACCTCTATCCTGCACGAAGAAGAAGAAGAAGAAGAAGAAGAAGAAGAAGAAGAAGAAGAAGAAGAAGAAGAAGAAGAAGAAGAAGAAGAAGAAGAAGAAGAAGAAGAAGAAGAAGAAGAAGAAGAAGAAGAAGAAGAAGAAGAAGAAGAAGAAGAAGAAGAAGAAGAAGAAGAAGAAGAAGAAGAAGGAGGAGGAGGAGGAGGAGGAGGAGGAG
>NW_015387498.1:422639-454002 GCF_001527695.2 Protobothrops mucrosquamatus | reverse complement strand
AAATAAGGGGTCCTTGGTGCTCTCTGAGCTTGGTTGTTTTCTTTAGATTTTTCATTACTCAAACTAGGTAATATCATCAGTGCTAGTCCATCGTTTTTAGCACTGATGATGTTACCTAATTATATAATAATAATAATAATAATAATAATAATAATAATAATAATAATAATAATAATAATAATAATAATAATAATAATAATAATAATAATAATAATAAAGTTGGAAGGGACCTCTCAGGTCATCTAGTCCAACCTCCTGCTCAGGCAGGTAACCCTATACCATTTTGGACAAATGGCTGTCCAGTCTCTTCTTAAAAACTTCCAGTGTTGGCGCATTCACCACTTCTGGAGGCAGGTTGTTCCACTGGTTAATTGTTCTAACTGTCAGGAAGTTTCTCCTTAGTTCTAGGTTGCTTCTCTCTTTGGTTAGTTTCCATCCGTTGCTTCTTGTCTTGCCTTCAGGCGCTTTGGAGAATAGCCTGACTCCCTCTTCTTTGTGGCAGCCCCTAAGATATTGGAACACTGCTATCATGTCCCCCCTCGACCTTCTCTTCATTAAACTAGACATACCCAATTCCAGCAGCCGTTCCTTATATGTTTTAGCCTCCAGTCCCCTAATCATCTTTGTTGCTCTTCTCTGTACTCTTTCTAGAGTCTCAGCATCTTTTTTACATCGTGGTGACCAAAACTGGATGCAGTATTCCAAGTGTGGCTTTACCAAGGCATTGTAGAGTGGTATTAATACTTCACGTGATCTTGATTCTATCCCTCTGTTAATGCAGCCTAGCACTGTGTTGGCCTTTTTGGCAGCTGCAGCACACGGCTGGCTCATATTTAAGTGATTGTCCTCTAGGATTCCGAGGTCCCTCTCACAGTTACTACTATTGAGCAAGGTAATGAATCACCTGCAAGAAAATAACCATACTCAGAGAGTATCAAGGACCCTTGAAGATGCCCTTCAAAGAAGGGTGATTGTGGAGCAGATATCACTAAGGAAAGAGATATAGGAAAATCTTCCTTCACATCTCCTTTCAGTTCATGCATTTTCTATCTGGGCAGAAACTCTACATGCAAACAACCCCTCCTTCCCTCTTTCTCCTTCCACTCCTCAACCTTTCTCTCCAAGAAGCAACCCAGTTAATACAGACTTCCCCACCTAGCATTTTCAGACATGATGGATTGTAAATTCCATTGACCTCATTTTCAGGGGATGATCAGAGCTGAAGTTTCTATGCAGGGAAAGGCCAACCATTTCCCCTCCCCCCAAATAATGTACTTTCCTCCCCAACTGTTATAGTTATTTTTTTATTATTATTACTGCTTTTCAGAGTAATATCCAGAATCTGTTTCCATAATGGATGCGAGCCAAAGAAAGAGCAAGCAATGCTTTGAGGTTCACACACCACATTTTTGCAAAGACAACTGAACACAAAACACATGAGCGCTGTGTTAAATGAGCTCAAAACTCATTCTCAGCTTTAACCTGGAATTGATTTGGCTTATTAAAAAATGGGATTCAAATGGAGAAGGCTTGCGAGAGTAAGGAGAGTCCTTGAGCATGCGTCCCCACGCACCTCGAGCCAGCTCCGCACAGGCCTAGCTCCTCTAATCATTTTCTCATGAGCAGATACTGCCAATTGTGACAAATGAGGCTGTGAATGGGTGATGTGGACTTTGAGTCACTGGGGGCCAGGTTGGGACGGCCACATTCATTTGATCCAAGGCTGAGACAGATTTAAGTAAGGCCAGCTTTTAAGTCTTGAAAATAAATTCGATGTCAACCTTGCATGCACTGAATATTTGCTTTAAGCAACACTTGCTTTTCCATTTATTAAGATAAATGTATTTAAATCTGACTTTTCTCCAGAAACCTAATGGCCTCGGTGCATTTGAAAGAGAAAAGTTATGCGCTGATGAGCCGAGGATACGATTGAGTGGCTGACTTCCAAAGGTGGGAAGAATGAGGGCAAAATGCACAGGTTGCATACAATAGATCTGATGGCTTCCTTTAGTCCTTCCTGTGGCTTCAAGTCAATTCCCAAAGGTTAAAAGCCAAAGCTTATAGTGCTGGGTAAACAACAGTGTGCCTAAAGTCATTGTGTTTGGAGCTGACCTTGGGCAAAGAAAAATGTCTGTCTATACTGATTATTCATCTATCACAAACCAATTCACATGGTCATCAATATCATCACTTATTGTTGCTTTCTTATTCTTCAAGCTTTAGGAACACACAACCATCTAGGCTTGTATTTTCAAATCTGGTTGGCACAGCTGCCAGGATTTCAGGCAGATGTTTCTCTGGTCCATCAAGAATTGACCTTCTGACCTTCCACAAGTGTGTAAAGCAAGTGTTTCACTATTGAACAACTGTCTTATCTGACAGTGCTGCTTGTGGACCCTTCTGCTATGCTGCTGAGAGTGAAAATTGTAGCTGGTTGCTCTTTTTTTGTGCAAAAATCTACATGAACTGCTCTGGAAGGAATGGGCAAATCTGTAAATTTGTCTTTCAGTTTTTCAGTTGGAGAACAGATCAAGTTTTAGTCTTCTCATTTCTCAGAATATGTCAAGTTCATTTTGTCATATGTAAGATGTCTTTTAATAAAAACACCAAAATGATTTTTTTTAATCACACTACGGTTGTATGTTTTCTGCTGCATGTTATTCCATATTCATCTTGTTTGCAATTTTATCAAGTGTAGACAATTTTTGCAAGTAGTTTTTCACTTCATTTTCATGCATTTTTATCCAGTCTTTTCCCAAATTAAATTTTAATTACTACCAAACCACAAGTTTTTTTAAACTGCAAATTTTTAAGAACAAACTTTCAAAGATGTAATATCAAAAAAGGTTCAAGTAAGTTAAAAAAACATGTTCTTTTTTCTTTATTTCTGAGCCATTTAGAGCTGCACAATAAAGTGATTTTCTTCAAACAGTACCAGCTAGTGATCTCAGAAGGGAAGAACTAGTATGGTGAATGGCAACTTTAAATCTTTTTTAGTTGTAAACATTAAAACATTGCTCTAATACAGGGGTAGGCAATGGCTGGCTCAGGAATTCTGGGAGTTGAAGTCCACGAGTCATAAAAGAGCCAAGGTTGCCTACCCCTGCTCTAGTAAGATAGAAGGAACAATTTCAACTGTGGATCTCATGACAAATTGTTATGACCCATATGATTAGTATTAGGAAACAAGAAGTTATCAGATTCTTCCTATCAAGGAGATGGAAACAGATAATTTATTCCCTGTTTCGCTTTAAGGACAGAATAGATCCTTAAGCAATGGTTATATAAATAACCATCTATAATTCTACAACTAACCCTAACATCGTAGGCCTCTAACTGAGCAAGGTTTGTGAAACTGTCTAATAAAAAAAATACATTTCCATGCTGGCCACAGAAGAATGAAATTTATTTCCTCCATTCCCTGAAAGTAATTCCCAGGACTTACTATTTTTTTGGCATACAAAATAATACAAAAACCTATTCAGCATAACTGAATTAAAAATGACTTTGCCAATTACAACTTAATGGGCCTAAAATCCACATCAAATAAATCAATACAGATATCAGAAAATCAATAGAAAATATACGGTCCAATACATTCTCTGTCTGTTCTTTTTTTACATGAAAAAGTATTTGTCTCTTTTTTTAGTATTTCTGCATGTTTGAAGACATTACTCACTTAATTTCATCAATGGTTCATGTAAGTCACAATAATATATAAAGGGAATCTCGCTGTATAATTAACACTGAAGTATGGTCCTTCTTTTATTTATTTTCATTACAGTAGATGAGTCATCAGACATGTAGTGTTCCAGTGTGAAAAAGAAATCAACCTTTTAAAATCAACTGATTGCTCTTTCTTTAATTGCAATTGATGATATCTATTGACCATATTGTTGTATAAAAATTCTCATTCTTCCATGTCTTTAACTTTATAATATTCGAAAGTTTTCTAGGGTGAACTGGTAACTGCAGGTTTTGCTAAAATAGGTTTTGGACTTGGATTTTGACTTATTTGTTCTAAACTACTGTTCTTTCCCCCTTTTCACTGAATTTTATTTTTGTATATTTGCTTACATTACTGGCATCACTATCCTGATGCACAACCTACTTGTGCTCCAAATTTGGCTGATGGACGAAAGGTCTGATATTCTCATATAGAAATTTCTCATACAAAGCAGATGTCATGCTTTGTTCAATTATGACATGTCATTCAGGTCTTGAGACTTAAAGTATCCCAAAGTCAAGGAATTTCCATCTCTTAAGAGTTGCTAAGAGGTTCTTATTGTGAAACACAATGCTCAGTTTCTAGCAGATAGAATAATGTGGCTTGAACATTTCCATATTCATGATCTGTCCCTCTAGAAGTATCCAGGTGCTTCTTCAAAAACTTGGGAAGAGAATCAATATTCTTTTTCATAAGCAATGGTTTCTGTCTTGCTATTATTCTCCATAAATCCCATTTTTACCCAATGCTACTCATGAATACTTCTAGCCAAAGTAAAATAAGTCTACCAGTTCCTAGATTCTATTATGGGTTTTTGTCACTTTATGGATAATTTTATTCTCTTCTTTTAGAGAAATATGGACATAACAGCAATTCTTGAGATGATTCACTATTGTCCCAAAACAACACTTTATCTCCGACTGTGGATAAATGGAGTCCCAGAATTTTAGAAATTCTTCCATAATCTTCTTTAGACAGGCAGGCATTTACTTTCAGATTTACAAGACATTCAATTTCTATGATTCCATTTCAAATTTGATTTAAGGGCTAGAATCTTGCTTTTTTAAGCAGCTTACTTTTTAAAAATTCTTAATTAAGAAGCTTAATTTAAGAATTTTGGAGATTCTTTCATATTCTTTTCCAATATAGCAGGCATTTTCTCTCAGTGGAGCCCTTTGGTGTTCTCTGGCCTTGGTTGTTTTCTTGCAGATATTTCATTACCAAACTAGATACATCATCAAGTTCAGTGAGCACCAAGGACCCTACAGTTAAACTCTGAGCTACAAATGTTCTATCGATTTACTCTCAGACGTAATAGACATCCAGTTTCCAATATTCCATTTTAAACCCGATTTAAAGATTAGAATCTTGCTTTTAAAAACAAAAAAACAAAACCTTAATTTCCAAAATTCTGTACTTGAAGGATGCAATTATCATGACTATTCCTTAAGGACATTCATGTGTAATAATTCTACAGAGTTAAGATGGAGAATACAACAATAAATTGTAAATGCAGCACAGAGAGAGAGAAATTTAAAAGCAAGAAGAAAATAGAGAATACGCTTTCGTTGCCACAAAAAATTGGAGAAACCTTTGCAGTTAATTTTTCCTAGTTAAGCCCTGTGAGTTTTGTTTAAGCATCAGCGACTATATTTAGCATGAGTAAAGAAGGGCAGAAGCGTGAATTATGAAAGACCTTCAGCCTATTCAGGAAGTTATAATAAATTCAATAGCAGAGAAAAATTATCTTCCTGAACCATCTCAAAGGAGAAAGGAGAGGATGTACGACACTGTGACATGTACACCAGACTAAAGAGATTTGCTTGTGTTGATGTTTTCTGGTATTTTTTTTATTATTATTATGCTGCTCTAAGGAAATTCTAGAATATATTTCTGAATTCTTTTATATACTTTTATCTCACTCTGCTGGCTGAGCTAAGTGGCAATTCGTTTTCATGTCTCAGGAAAATCCTGCTTAATGTAGCAAAGAATTTCCATGTTCTCTCGTCTAACTCACCTTTTTAATCTTGTTGAGAGAGCTGTTTTGAGAATGCTGGTATGCATCTCTGCCATCTTCAGGAAATTCATCTATTAGCCTGGGCACCATTTAATGCAGAGCTTCACTGAGACAAAACTCAACAGGTCCCGGTCTCAAAATTTCCCTTTCCTTGCACTGGGCTAAACATTCCTTTGCCATTTTAAAATCATTTTCACTTCATTTGATAGAAAAGCAATTGCTTTTTATTTATTTTTCCTCCAAAGGAAGAAATGCCTCTCATACCTGAAAGCTAGAGTACACTGCTCCCTTTCTTTTCCTTTTGGGTCTTATATTTATAATGCAAACACAAACCTAGCAACAATGGGAACACATCTTGCTTCCTTGCTGTCTCTCCTGTGATATTCATTTGTGGCTTAAAAGTGGCATCAGCTTCTCAGGGCTTGGGGTATGAGACGAAAGACAGAGAGAGAGATGATAATAGTGTTAACACTCCCACTTCCTTGTCCATTCAGAATGCAAAATTAATTTGAGCTGAGGGAATTGTGTCTTTAAGCCTCCCTAGGGCAGCCCATTTTACACTTAACAAATCCTGGACAGGAAAGAAAAAAGAACTGGCTCAGTGCAATGGGCTAAATTGTTTTCTAGTACATGCTGTTCTCTGGTGCTATCATTAAGAAACAAGGAAACAGATCTCAGTGGAGAATGAGACTGTATTTGATCCTTCCTTTTCCTGAGGTAAGGGTAGAAGAATCAGTCCACCAGACATACAGCCCAGAAGGCTACGGGGATCTTAATGTCATCACAGGGATAGGATTTCAACAGCACTGTGAATCCTGCCTGTAACAGAAAGTTGGCCCAAGAACTCACAAATATATTCTTTCGATTTAGCTCTACCCAAACTGGTCCTCTGCTGCATTTATTCCAAATGTTTAAAAATTGATAAAAGGGGACAGCATAATTTCTCCTTTACTTAAGCTCATATCTTTCTGTAACAGACAGGGACGTTAAGTTTCCTTCTCCAAACACTGCAAGTAATCAACTTGGAAATTAGTTTAAGACACAATCAACCTGTAGTCCTTACATCTACATGGAGGGAAGTAAGTAGTGGGGTACTGCAAGGTTCTGTCTTAGGCTCAGTACTCTTTAATATCTTTATATACAATTTAAAGGAGGGGATAGAAGGCAAACTCGTCAAATTTGCAGAGGACACCAAGCTGGCAAGAATGGCCAACACACCAGACGTTAGGCTTAAGATCCAGAAGGACCTTGAACAAAATGAAATTCGATGGTGAGAAAAGTAAGGTTAGGCAAGAAAAACCAAATATACAAATATAGAATAGGTGGAACCTGGATCAATAGCAGTACTGTGTGAGGGATCTTGGTGTCCTAGTAGACAATCACTTAAATATGAACAAGCAGTGTGCTGCATTTGCCAAAAAAGCCAATGCAATCCTAGAGGGATTGCATTAATAGAGGGATAGAATCAAGATTACATGAAGGGTTAGTACCAATTTATAATGCCTTGGAATAGGCTTGGAATATTGCATCCAGTTTTGGTCACCACAATATAAAAAAAAGATGTTGAGACTCTGGAAAGAGTGTAAAGGAAAACAACAAAGACGAATCGCGGGCTGTAGTCTAGTGGAAAAAAAGGACTAGGGATGACATGATAGTAGTGTTCCAATATTTGAGGGGCTGCAACAAAGAAGAAGGGGTCACCTATTTTCCAAAGCACCAAAAGGAAGGACAAAAGCAATGGATGGAAACTAATTAAGGAGAGAACCAACCTAGGACTAAGGAGAAATTTCCTGTCAGTGAGAACAATTAACCAATGGAACCGCTTTCCTTTAGAAGTTGTGGTGCTTCATCATTAGAGGTTTTTAAGAGACTGGACAGCCATTTGTTCAGAATGGTGTAGGGTCTCTTGCTTGTGCAAGGAATTGGATTAGAAGACCTCCCAGATCCCTGCCAACTCTGTTGTTTTGTTCTATTATTTTGTGTTCTGAGATGTGACTGTTGCTGGGCAAATCAAACAAGAAAAAAAAAAGCAGTGGGCAGAACTTCGTATCATTCATGCCCATCTTTTGTTTTTTGTTTTAATTCTGAAGATCTTCACCCTGTATGCTGTTGAGGGTAAATCAATATTTAAAAACCTCAGGCCCCAGTTCTGAATTTCCTTTATGTGTTTAAGAGCAAATCGGCCTTTATAGAATTTTGCCACCACTGTATCTATCGCAAACTCCTAAATTACAGTACTTTATGCCCTCACATGCAAAAGGACACTGTCCCAGTGCTGAAGGCATACCTTCTCCTTTGCTAGGGCAAGAAGATATTTAGGTTTCTTCTATCCCCAGGAGGAATGATACACATTTTCCAAGAATATTTTTTTTCAAATCCAAAGAATACTTAATATTTGTTTTCCCACCAGCAACAGGGAATTCTGGATGCCAAGCCAAGTGGGCTGCATGTACAACATGGGATCCTAACATCTTTCAAATCCCATGTTCAAAACAACATTTAGAACGGAATCAAAGCAACACAAGAAAAACAAGAAGAAAAGAGAATATAAAAGATTCATTCAGAATTATTTCATAAAATTGATCCCTTATTGCAAGCAACTGATGGAAGCCTGCACTAGATCTTAATTGATACCCTAGTTATAAAGATCCGTTTCTATATTTTCTCCAGATAGAAAATTACTCATCAAGATATGAAACAGAGATAGTCATCAACTTACAACCACAACTGAGCTCAAAATTTCTGTTGCTAAGTGAGACATTTGTTAAGTGACATTTGCCCCATTTTACAACTTTTCTTGCCACATTTGTTGAGTTAATCGTGACAGTTGTTAAGTTAGAAACATGGTTGTTAAGTGCATCTTGCTTCCCCATTAACTTTGCTTGTCAGAAGATCGCAAAAGGGGATTACATAACCCTGGGACACTGTGACCATCACAAATATCAACCAGTTCCCAAGCATCCAAATTTTGTTCATGTGACCGTGGGGATGTTGCAACAGTCTTAAGTATGAAAAATGGTCATAATGGCACTTTTTTTTCAGTTCCATTGTGACTTTGAACAGTCACTAAATGAACTGTTGTAAGTCAAGGACTACCTATGTTTGATTTTGGAATGACAAGTTCTGTTGTGTGATCTGCAAGCCATGGTTTATACTGGATACACATTGGGTAAGCCCAGCCATTGTGGCTGTTTCAACAAAATATAATTAAATGCAATGTGTGAATCAGGTCTTTGCTTTTGTTTGTCCTTTGATTACTTCCTTGCTTATGAATTTCCAAAGGAGTTAGGCTGGTTGGCATTGTACAATGAATGTTGAAATATCTAGCAAACCAGTGGATTCTGTAGTTTCGCTCATATCCAGGACACAGAATGAGGAGGAACACTGTTCTAAGTCAAGGAAGTCCTACTGTACTGTCTCAGAAATTAAAATTTTGCTACAACCACTTTTGGGAGCATGATCAGACTGGTTTGTATCTGCACTGTAGCTCATTGTCTAGAAATTATGTAGGAGGAAGAGAAAACTTTCCTCTTAGTTACAATATGACATTGGCATATTTATGCATCAAACTGACCCCAACAACAGCCATCTAATCTGCCTCGAATGCACTGTGCACAGGTAAACACTTAGCCAGATACACATCTATACAGCCATTACCAGTTTCTAAACCACACCTTCTCCAAACGTGGCTGTTAAGTCCTTTGAAAAACAGTTTATACTGTGCTTTAAAAATTGCACATAATCAAAACAGCAAGATAAAACACTTAAACTATAAAATACTAGAAATTGAAAATCAGATTAGAATTGCCACCATAACAACTGAAAAAAGTAGATATTTCTAAGAAAAGCTGAGATTTTATAATTCTCCAGTGGATATTGGTAACACTGCAAGGCAACCAATAACACCACCATAAATTTTTCAGAAGGCTCTTTGTTGGGATTTAGTGAAATAAATGTTTTAGTCAATGATATGCTTCTGTTTGATTGAGATATAATGAAGGGGCAGAAATGGGAAAGATGGTCTTCTCTTCAGAGATAAGCAATCTTTCTGATGTTTTAGACCCCATTTCCCACAATGACTTACCATTAAACCTGCCCAATGTAGTTGAAGCAGCTAAAGTTTAAAACCATTGGAATTTTACTTAAAAGTCTGTAGGATCTAGGAGTTCAGAACTGACCAATCACAGGTAGAGTTGGAGGTGCCAGAAATTACTTAATGTAATGAAAACAATAGAGTGTATGATTTTCTATTTCTTTGTTCTGATTGCACTTCTGGATATGATTCATGAGCTTGTTATACATTTTCTTTTAATGATTTCCTCTTTTCAGTTTTTAATATTTATACTCCACACATTCAGAGCCAATTAATCTTCACAACAATTGTGAATAATCGCTGGACTAAGGAGCGGTTGCACAAGCAAACTTTGCAGAGAATCTAAACAAAGATAGTAAAGGCGGCATTTATTGTATCATAAAGGCTTTAATTGTCAATTGTGTTGAAAAAATTAATATTTGGAAATATTCATTCCTTCTTTGTTAAATAGTTCTAGGATACAATTCTTTTGTCTCCTACTTGGCTACTTACTATATGTAATTGTAGTGGCTAAGGCCACACTCCAATGCACACTTAAATGGTCAACAAATAAATTCAAGTCTGAACTGAAGTGTAGACTTCAACTCCCCAGCCAGCATTCCATTGGTGTAAATTCTGGAAATTGAGATCTACATACTGTATGGAAGATGATCAGATTGGAGAAGGCTATTTTATATGTGTATTCAGAGATGAGCTTTGTTCACCTTTGTGTGCTGTAGGACAGCACAGATTCACATTTTTAAGTTATCACAGATGGATTATTTTCTAATTCTTCTTCGTCTCTTTCCTCTAAACTTTGAGTCGCTTGCTAAGTTTTTGAGAAACAATACAATGAATAGTAATTATGACTTTTGATAATAATAATAATAATAATAATAATAATAGTAGTAGTAGTAGTAGTAGTAGTAGTAGTAGTAGTAGTAGTAGTAAAGTTGGAAGGGACCTTGGAGGTCTTCTAGTCCAACCCCCTGCTCAGGCAGGAAACCCTATACCATCTCAGACAAATGATTGTCCAATCTCTTCTTAAAAACTTCCAAACTTGACTTTTGGAGTCAAGTTGTTCAGTGGTTAATTGTTCTAACTGTCAGGATATTTCTCCTTAGTTCTAGGTTGCTTCTCTCCTTGACTAGTTTCCATCCATTGCTTCTTGTCCTGCCCTCAGGTGCTTTGGAGAATAGCTTGACTCCCTCTTCTTTGTGGCAACCCCTCAGACACAGATATCCATCTTTATATAGTATGATAAAGCTCTGTTAACAAACTTTCCCCTCAAGAAAAAAGGAGTGTTTAAGAAAGGGAGTGCTTATCAATTAGATTTTCTTGGAAGACTTTAGTGACAGAATGCAACCTTGGGTAGAATTCAAAGTGAATTTTCCTCTGTTATTCTAATTGTGTTTTCAAAGAGAAAAGGTAAGGATTTGCAGAAAACAGTAAATGAATTACAGTTTACCATTTCCACTTTTGGTGTCTTAAATCTCCTCTATTAAATCTTAAATGTTTACAGATTTTTAGATAACCTCCCATCAACACATTTCTTAATGCTTATGTCAGCATTGGGCCTATATGGCTATGCTTATTAAAGTTTAGCTCTCCAAATATTATCAATGTGTATTAGTAGGATTTGCAATTACATGATTTGTTGAAAAAAATATTTTCATTTTAGGAAAGGAATTCTTCCACAAAAATCCAATACAAGACCTGTGAACTTGATCCTCAAAAACCTCTATAAAGCAGGAGTAAATTATATGGTGTCCTTTATATGCCTTAATATAAAATCCTGGACAGTGTTATCAAGGATTATGGTTACTAAAGTCCAAATTATTTGGAGGGCACTAGATAATCTAGCTTTTCACTGAAGTATGAAGGTCTGCTTTCACTTGTATCAACTGCATGCATGTTTCAGTCAGTAATGGATGGGATTTTCACTACTCCATTTTGAGGGCTATAAAATTGACCAGTACAAGAAAGGCAATTTTTTTTGTAGTTGGGTATGGCCTCTGGAATTGGCTGGCATCTGGTATCCTTCAGCCCTCATCTCTGCAAGCTTTCTAGAAAGCTTGCTTTGGCTCTCAATGAGCACAGAATCATTGTTGATAAGTAAGAAAAGACTGCTATATATGTGCATAATTCAAAGAATCAGAGAAGGAATAACTTGGTAGCCAATTCCAGCCTTAAATTCTTGTGTCAATACTCTGTTTTCAAATCATGTTTGGCTTGCTAAACAACGAACATTTGTAACTCTGTTTCTTTACACAAAGAAAACAATATTTCTGTCAAATAATTTAAGGGAAGGAACACTCCAAGATAGGACTATATGCTGCTTTTCTAGGGTCAGTCCCAGAGTTAGTGAATTTTATTGGCAAGGAAAACCATATGGCTCACACTACCCCTCTAGGTCCTTGTAGCACCTCTTTGGGAAGTATAAAGATCATTGTTTGATTTCCTTATCCTCTTCTTGTTAGTATGTTCAGAGGATAGAAGGTATAAGACAAGAACAGCAGGAAAAGCCAAACCCACAAATTTAAGAAAGTGAGTAGAATGTGGATTTCTGTAAGTTCCCATTGATTTCTGAACATGGAGACTCTGTTGATTGCTACACCAAAGAGTGACCATCCCATGAGAGTTACTTTGAAAAGCAGCAATGAAATTCAGTTTCACTGTTGGAAAAGCATTGAAAGCTATCCTCACTTACCAAATAGAATAGAATAGAATAGAATAGAATAGAATAGAATAGAATAGAATAGAATAGAATAGAATAGAATAGAGCTGGAAGGGACCTTGGAGGTCTTCTAGTCCAGCCCCCTGCTCAAGCAGGAGAACCTATACCATCTCAGACAAGTGACTGTCTAGTCTTGTCTTAAAAACCTCCAAGGATGGAGCACCCATGATTTCTGAAGGCAAGCTGTTCCACTGGTTAATTGTCCTCACTGTTAGGAAGTTTCTCCTTAATTCCAGGTTGCTTCTCTTTTTAATCAGTTTTCAATCAGTTTCCAAGTACAATAGCATTGTCCAAAAAAAAAACCTGCACAATGTATCTTATTTTATTTAAGGGGCTATAAAAATGGGAATGAGAATCTTCTGTATTAATGCATCCTTTATCAGAAGGAGTACCTATGTATAAATTTGTAATCTTCCTATTTATGTTATAAATTAAAATGTAATAATAGTTCTTTCTAAATGTATAGTTTTTATGTATATTCAAATATACACTTTTCAGCAGTGGCCCAGTTCCATTTTTTAAGTCTTGTAAGAGGTGTATCAATTGGCTCTCAATCTTATCTATAAAACAGTTAAAACAGTTAGAGAACTGCAGAATTGTCAGGTCGTAAATCTGTGTTAGTAGTTATTAAATCAACTGAAATAATTGGGTTTAAATAACAACACTAGCATCTGGGTAATATTTTTTTTTAAGTTTGGGATGAAAGTTTCTTCTTTTTTTTAATGGACGTCCCTGAAAAAGTTTGGATATAAAAAAAGTTTGACAAACCTGAACTCTAAAGGAAATTGATATCAATATAAATTCACCAAGTTAAGCTTCAGTGTATCTTCAGTAACATGAAAATTATTACTTAAAGAGATGAGTCCTGTTGCTGAGCTTATATATAAGTGTAAAAAACTTTAAACTTTTACAACATTTAAAAAAATTTGATGTATATTTAAAAGGTCTAGGAAAGTTTGTTTGAAAAAAATGTATATATAATAGATGCCGTGTGCTTGAGTAAATATATAATAATTATTGTGTTTATTTCCAGAGTATAGTAAGATATAGCAAAACATGACTTTTGTAATGCAAATCAGAAAAAAAGTTCCTAAGGTAGTCTAATTCTGGTATAAGCACTAAAGATGCACCTTCTGTTTTACGACAAAATGGAGCCTTAAGTAGATATATACATGCTTTTAATATCTAAAATATAATAGACCCTCTGACTGTTTCAAAAACTAGTCAACTGTTGATTATGTTGACGAAACATACTGTTATCTTTTTAAATGAGGTTGCCATTGTTGTTACATTTACATGGCATCTAAAAATTTACAGAGAAATAGGCTCTTTCTGCTGCATTCAGTAAGAATTATTCCCTAGTAAGCACATTTACAATCGCACAGTTCTGGAATTCAATGGATTTTCTCCAACCTGAGGCTGATTAAGCATGCATACATTCAAGATGTACCAGAGCTTTCTTATTAATAAACAATTTTTCGCTTAGCATCAGTTCTTTTGAATCTGCATTTTTGTGTTTGTCACTTCAACATTATATTTATTTGTTTCACATGCTGGATGGCAACAATTTTGTTTTAATAAATAAAAGAGAGATTTCTACTTGTAAAATGCAGGGTGATTATTGAATAACCTTTTAAAAATCTGTAAATTTCCATATCCATGTTTCCCTAACATTGGAGAAGCAGATATCTTACATTTAAATGCAATATATTTGAATGTTCTCACTATGCCAGACAAAACCAGCTCCTCGATATTATAACTTCCCAAATATCAAATTCAGCTAATAATATAGCTGCCTTCAATTAGTTTTTAAAACATCACTTATATGTACGCACACACAAACATTTGCATTATCTTACTGATTTATAATTATGTGAAGTATATATTCCTGCATTAGATATTAATTTGTTATAAACTACTAGCAGCAATAGGACCTTGAAGCTATTGAAAAGAGAGGCACAGTCATGTCTTAAATCTTGGTATGAAACCAAACAGGCCAAATTTCTTCCTGCAGCAAGTAAAAGAAAAATTCTAGCAAATTGCTGAACCTCCTATCAATTCCAAACTGATTTCAGATTGGAAAATATAAATGTAACTGATAAAACCCCTTTAAAGTACATTATAAGAATTCCTGATATCCTAGGGCATACAAAAACAGCAATAACTAGTTGCACAGAGTTTGGAATTCATTATTTGTTAGCATCTTGAATTACACTCTTTTAAAAGTTATTAGACGTGACAGGAGATAATAGGACAGACCTGGGAAATTCTAGATCAACTTTGCTGCAAAGGGAGAACGAATCTCCCCCATCCAGTCTTAAAAGTCCTGCTCTACTTTCAATCAAATGAAATATGAGTTGTTTTCAGCATACATATTTTGACTGCATCCTGTTATTCTGAAGTTGTTCATCTTAGTACAGCTTATTTATGCAGTTATAAGAAGGAACCCTGTTCTTTTGTAAAGTTGATCCAAAGTGATGAAATATGACCTCAGAGAAGAGTGGCAAAGAACTTTGACAAATAAAGTCCAAAAGCAATGCTTAATTTTCTCCTTCCTTCCTTCTTTCCTTCTCTTTCTGCTAGATTTTGAGACACATTTTGAAAGTCATGTCACCAACACCTTACAAGTCACATTTGCAGTCTCTCCAACTTTCAAGCCCAGTAAAATAGTGTTCGTTCTATTGATTAAACCTGATAAATAACTCCTTCTCATGCCTGATAAAGAAGAATGTTTCCCTACTAATTTTATAGGTTAATTTGAGCTAATTAGACATTAACACAGTTACCGCTAATCATGTATCCTCCGCTTGATCTCAGCAGTTAATGAATGCCCCCATTGCTTGAGATATATTATTAAGTGATCAGGAGAGCTAATTCACCAGTTGGCAGCCGTTCTTCCTTATGGAGGAATGGAGTGGGTGACAACATGGTGAATAGTACCCTCAGCTGTTCTAGCAGACATTTCATTGTATAAAATCAAAATCCTATGGTGTTTCATGATAGTTTACTAAATCCCCATATATATATTTGCGTTGGAATATAGTAATAAAAATGCATTAACCTTGTATGCTCCCTGACACTCAATATCTCTTAACAGAAGGAGAAGCTCGTTCTATGGATAAACATTTAGTGTATAGCTTAAAATGGGATCCTCCAGTCTGTTTAATATATGAATATATTGGTTTGAAATATATTGTATCAAATATTAAATGTATGTATAATTGTTAACTGGATATAGAGATGTGTATGACATGACTGTCATTTTTTTTCTTTTATCACTGCATACTGCCTAAAGAACAAGTAGCTATTTATTTACAGGTTTGAAGAAAGATCAGTTACCTAAATATGAACTACAAGTGGCACAAGATAAAATAAACATGATTTTTTTTTTAAAAAAAGAGTTGTTGGCAAGAGTACAAATGCCATTACCAAATGTGAAAAATGTAAACATCGAAAAATAATGAGTTGCATGATGTCCACTCCCATCTCGGTGAAACTGTTGGAGCGACTGTTCCATATTCTAGATGTGTTTCTCTTTCAGTCTGCCATATGTTTTGTTATTTTTAGTACATGATCAAGATGCAGGCCTTAAGCCAGGCATTCTCCCCCTCCCTCCCTTAAATCCATTTGGATTTATTTATTATATTTTCCTTCTTCTTTTTTCCCACAGCTAAACCTTTACTACAGGTAAAAATAAATTGAGCACAACACTGCCGTTTCCTTTCTGCAATTGCCTGCACAATCTCAGGATAGATCATTTTTCTTTGCCAACCAGACAGCAACATTCTGAATGTATATTTCATTTGCTAATGGCCTTTTATTGCTTCTTTACTTGAACCATGTGGTCGGCAAGAAAACTGATAGGGCCCAGTTTTTTTGTTTGTTCAACCTTCCTCTATATATTTAGTGGGGGGGGGGGTGCTGTGCTTAAGAGGTCACTGCTTAAAAAGATAGATGGCCACAAATTTAAAAGAATGCATATGTTATTTTGCTCTGTGAATTTGTGGGATGCTGTAAACAGCAGAGAAGATAAGAACAAACTGACTACAATAAGGATCTGATTCACAAGAACTGTTATCTATTGAAGATTTGTACCTACTTGTGATTTTATTTACCATGTTGTATCAAGGTAATTAAATAAAACAACAAAGTAATTAAATAAAATAACATGTATGAAAACTACACCTTATTTACAGAGCAATTCTCTATATATTTATTGAGAAGCATTTTCCATTGAGATAATTGATGCTGCCTTGCAGGTAAGTATGTATGTAAGCACGTACTATCGTAAGAAATGCATATTAAGGATTGTAAACTCATTTTTTATATATAAAAATGGAGCAGGTTGTTTTCTACTATAAAAATGATAGTTTATTAATATGAAAAATACCAATACAATTTTTAAGAAAATCAGTCAACCTCAAATATTTTGTCCTATTAATTTTTAAAAGGGCAAAATTATAAATTACTTTGTATTCACAGTTTAAATTATGTATCTGAAGCAACGACACAAAGACAAATACTATCCCATTCCAAAATAAAACCATTCAGGAATTTCTATCCCTCAGAACAAATATAATTAACTTTTAATTCCTATCGTGTTTGACATTCCTAAATTATCAAGAAAAAAAGTAAAACCATTTTTGTTTAATAATGGAGAGAAAAATTATCCATGTCCAGAAAAAATAATGCCTCAAAACTGATAGGTAGCAGATATCTGAATTATATTGGTAAAGTTCTTCTTTAAAAAAAAAAAAGCTTTCCATTTCAGAGATGTGTGTCAAATATTTCTAAGTTTAAAACTAAGAATTAAATATTCTGGTTAGCTACATATTAATTTGCAAATATTAAAGACACAGAAAAGCAGATAACTTCACATATGTATAAATAATATGCATCCCATGTTTCATTCTTAAAATAAATGTAGCCAAAAGTGCATTAACTTGGGTAACATTGCTTTTGTAAAAATATATTTTGCTTTTAACCTGTTTCCTCTTCCTCACACCCCCTACCCAATAATTACATTAGCACACATTGACAACTTGAGATTGGCTACTATTTTGTTTTCTCCCATGGAACGCTGCTAAAAATAAGTGCAGAAAATGTTCACTACATACCTGATCACTGATCTGACATGCAACAAGATTAGGCTGATAGTAGCATCCAGCAAATTTGATATACTTTAGCCAATTTCCTACATCTGGCTGGCTGGCATCAACACAGAATTTCACATTGTAATGCTCATCCAAGATCTAGAGAGAAAATAGAAAACAAGACATCGTTGTTGCTTTGGTCTCATTCAGCTAGTTTGAAAATAAATCACAGTCCTTCAAATAAACAAACAGAAAAGAGCTTAAGCGTGTTTTATAATGAAGTATGCTTCTTCAGTGGACTTCACAAAAACAATTAGATTAAATAGGCCCCAGTAATTAAAAGAACAATTACTCTGTCACACAGATATATCTCTTACAATATATTTATCTATAAACAAAATGTGGTGGAAAAATCCTGAATTCTTTAATGAAAACTCATGTGAATAGTCATGACTTTTTACAAAATGTAGGTTTGGTTATTGGCAAACAGATGCAAAATTAGCTAGCGTCATATCTATAAGTTGCCTCTTAACAGTTTACATTTAATATATCTTTTCCAAAACAAAATTTCACTGGTTAGAAAAAAGATTAGGTTTGGAAGAAGTAATTGTTCTTTAAGTTTTATATACTGTGCAGTCAAGGGATAAAACTGCGAGAATTGCCTAACAACAGGGCCCCTTTTATACCACACCAAAGAAAATAAATACAATAAAGTGTAAACACTTGTTCAGAATGTAGCTGCTTTTGGCATATGCCCTAAATTTATTCAGATGGGAAAAAAATGCAAAGTTAATGTGATTGCTACAGGCTATATTAGAAATAATACACCATAAGAATATTATGATAAGACTAAATATTATAATGCAATATCACAATTTGCCTGTCTAGAGGCCTCATCTGAGATTTCAGCTATTTCAAAATGTATACTCCTTAGATTCACAGATTTCCCATGTCGACTTTAGAGAAAAACCCCACGGTACAATTGTAAAAACAAAATTACCACCACTACCAACAACAACAAAACAGCACCAAAACCAAAACCAAGATAAGTTTATGGGAAATTGTAGAAGAGAAGAGATTATGCAAAGTCTGAAATGTAAAAGTGCATGTTTAGATTCATAGCAATTCTTGTTTTTGAACTGTTATGTCTTAAGAATCCTGGTATCGTTTGTCATCTCCTCTTAATAAAATCCTAAATTAAGTTTCCTCTGAAAAAATAAACAATCTCAGTTCCTAGCTCCAATTCAGTAACTAAATGAACCTAGTGGATAAAGCTACCTTATTCTGGCTCACCTGAGGCTAAAGTCAAGAACTGGAGGGCAACATGTTCCTAGCCTGAGAACATTTCCCCCCCCACAAGAGTTCAGGTAATCACCCAGAAGCAGTTTTACATCATTAACTCTTCACAAAACTTCAAGAGGCACAAAGCCCAGGGCACAAGGCAAGGGAGCACTGAGAAAGTGCCTCTTGTATGTTTTGTTAAGCAGCAGGCACTTAAACCAACAAGGGTGCCACCAATTTTTAATGTTTAATGCATGCTCCGAAAAGAGGGGCCTTCCAGGGGTGAAAACCCACTTCAAAGTCAATTTCAGGAGAAGAATTAAGCCTTGGAATCTTTTTTTACACATGGGGCTTTGTGCATTTGGCCCAGCGCCTCCATTGCACACAGAAAGAAAAGTGGAGCTTTCAGCTTCCAGGGCAAAATTACTTCTACCTCCCTCCAGAAGAAACCCCACTAACCTCTCACCATCACCTGAGACTTTGGCTGGATCATCAGGGAGACAGCCAATAAACAAAATAAAGCAAAGTAAAAATAAAATAAAAAATCCGCTCTTTGGGCGAAGACGTGCTGGAGGAACCAACAGTGTGCTTCAAAGCAGCCTCCCTGTGTTCAGAGAAATGGCTGGACGGGACAGAAGAATACTTGCACACATATAGAAAAAAGGCTCAGTGCAGGACGAGGCCCGTCCAGATTTATCTGGGCCTCTTCCTGAAGCCCAAGAACTGGGCAAAAGAGATATTGAGAATGGATAGATGAGCTATCAGAAGATGTGCCGCTTTTCAAGCGTTTATCCTTCCCCTTAAGGACACCCTCCGAATTGCCCCCACCCCAATCCCACTTTTCAGAGGTGCCACTTTTCAAAGTTTTCATTCAAGGTTCAGAAGTTCTATTAATCGAGATAATTCTAGACAACAGTAGAGGAGAGCACACTGAATGCAAAGAAGAAAAGCCTTCTAATCCCACACCTTGAATAATTCTTTTTTTTTTTTTTCCATCTAGACCTCTTCAATTCAACTATTTCTGAAGCAGGAATCCAACTACCCCGATGCCTAAAGTTCAAGATCAGGGCTTCGGGGTTGATTTGCTTCCTTCTCGCTCTCTCACCCCCCCCTCCCTCTCTTCCAGTTGATGCATTTGAACAAACTGGTGCCTTTTGGGTAGAAAAAAGTAAAACTGCTCCCAATCGCGACCATTCACTTTCTCTGCCTTTCCCCCTTCTGTCCGTCTGATGCCACTGATTGATTATTTCCTTTCTCTTTCTTTCTTTCTTTCTTTCTTTCTTTCTTTCTTTCTTTCTTTCTTTCTTTCTTTCTTTCTTTCTTTCTTTCTTTCTTTCTTTCTTCCTTTCTTCCCTTCATTCATGCGTGGCGTGCCCTGCACTTAATTCAAGTTCTTTCTTTCCAAAGATCAAGAGAAACCTTCCGTCCCAGTGGATTAAATCAAATCAAAACTGCGAACTTTCTCCCCAAAACTCGTTTAGAAGCAAAAAAATAAAAATAAAAATAAAAAACAAAGCCTGGGGAAAAAACGCTCCAAGGACCGCGCGCCCTTTAATTCTTAACTTTTAACTGGATCGCTGCAAACAAACCGCTTTGACTACCAACCTGCAATACAGTCGCGCTTCCCCCCCCCCTTTTGCTCGAGGAATTGGGAGCCACGTAGGGGGTTTACCTGCTCCCAAATTCCCCGCGTGGGCTTCCTTAAGCAAGAACCGAGATTCGGGGGGGGGGTGGAGGGGAGATGGACAGGCGTCATATCTCCCCCCCCCCGCTTCCCCTTCCCTCCCTGCCCCCAGACCCACACCTCTGGCTCGGTCTTCTCTCCCCCCCCCTTCCACCCTCCGAAGCCTTTTTGGCCCCAGAGACAGATGACAACAGGCTGCAGATCGGCCGTTGGGGGGCAGCGGCGGAGGAAAAGAAGCAAACTTCTTATCTTAGGCTCGGGGTGACGTTTGGGGGGGGGGGAGAGAAACCCACCAGCCGGACGGGAGAAAAGAGAGCGAAAGTGTCCGGGCCTCGTGGAAACAACACCTCCCTCCTCCTCCCCCCCCCCGGCTTGTTCTTCTTCTGAGGAGTTGGCGCGGGCGGTCGTCTTACCTTGTCCAGCTCGGATCCCAGCAGGTCCGAAATTTCTCTCTGCCCCCCCCCCAAAAAAAAAATCCCTTCCTTTCCGCGGAAAGGAGGGCTGGAGTGGGGTAGCGGGGTGGGCGGGGGGCGGTAAGGAGAGGATTGCAAAACAAAACAATCACAACAACGGCGCCAATCGATCCTTCAAACAGCTGTCAGCAACCTCTCCCGAGGAGATTCCCCCCCCCCCAGCTGCCTTTACGCGCCCTCCCTCCTTCTTCTTCCTAGGAGCTTTCGCAGTCCTCGCTGGCCAAAGAAAGGCGTCTAGGAAAGCCGGCGCAGTCCCGCCGGCTCGGCTTCCTGAAGTGCTCGAATTCCTTCTCCGGCATTCGGGGCGGGCTACGGGCGCAGGGGGAGGGAGAGACTTTCTTCGCCTCGCTTGAAAACTTCTTCTCAGGGTCCTCGCCCGGCGTGAGGCGTGGGGGGGGGAGGGAGGAAACGTTGCGGAGAATTCGCGGGGGGGGGGCGTGAGTTGAGGTCCGCGCTCTTCGCCGAGAAAGCGAGTCTCCTCAGACTGGGGGCGACCGGCGTCAGAGGCGGTCGGGCGCGGGCGGGGCGGGCGCGAGAAGAAGACGCGCGGCGATCGCTTTAATTGTCCCCATTGATTCCCAGCCGGCGTGTTAATTTCTTTCCCCCCTTCGCCCGGCGTGCCCTCTGGCTGGCTGGCTGAGCGCGCTGAGGGGGTGGGGTGGGGAGGGGAGGGGAGGAGGGCGGACGAGTCTCTGAGTGGGAAGCGGGTGGATGTGGGGAGGGGGGCGCGCGGGGGGGGGTCTGCGTGGAGTCGAGAGAAAGTTACCCAGGTGGAGGGAGAGAGGGCGGGAGCGCGCGCGGGCGGGCGCGCCCGCGTGAGGGGGGGAAAATAACTTCCTTTTCACTTCGCCGCCGCCGCCGCTTGATCACAAGGGAGGAGAAAAGCGTGTGAGCCAGGGAGAAAAGGGGGAGGAGGAGGAGGAGGAGGAGGAGGAAAGTTCCCCGGGTGCCTCCTCCCCGCGCTGCGCCCCGCTTCCGAGCTCTCCGAAGAACTGAGGGGACAGGACCTTCTCTCCCCTCCCCTCCCCCTTGCCGGCCGAGGGGCGTCTTTGCCCCGCGAGCTGCCTCTTTAACCAGAAGTTGCTGAGGGAGGGAGGGAAGGAAGCCGGGTGGGGTGGGGTGGGGGCGACTGGGGTGGACGGGGGGGGGAGCGGGCGAGCCCCTGAAGAGGGATCTTTTTTCCCCCCCCCCACCTCGTCGCCTCAGCGGCCGAGGCTCGGAAGCCAGACAGAGGCTCCTCTTTCAGTCAATTTTTAAAGTGACAGCCGCCTCCTCTGGCGAGAGAGGTCACAAAAAGGTCGCCCAGGCAGAAGCCCTCGCCCGGCAGACTGATTACGGATGCGCTCGGCCCCGGGAAACGTGTCAGTCCCGTCCAGGTCACTGGCGGCCAATCGGGAGATCTGCCTTGGCTGGGATGTTTGTTTGTTTTTTGTTTGTTGTTGTTGTTAAGGGAGGGGGAGAGAGCCCTCCGTCGCCCTCTTTTTTTTTTCCCCCTCAGGGAAGGCTGAAAAGGGGCGGGGGGGGGAGACGTCCCATCGCCCCCTCATTCTGCCCCAGCGGTGTCCAGAAAGCGCAGCGCTCTGGCTCGCTCCGGCTTTTGTTGATTTAAGGCGACTTTTACGCACCTCGGCGGCGCTTTAGTTTAGTTTGGAGCGAGCAGCCTCGGTAAGCGAGGAAGCAGAAGAGGTGAACGCGCCCGGGCTGATAAATCTGGGGCTGCTTTTATTGCCGCGGGTTTGGCGGCTTCGGCTAACCAATAGCCAAACTGGCAAAGCCAATCGCTGGCGACTTACACGCATTTCGTGCAAGTGATCCGCGCCTGTCTCTTGAAAGGCTGTTTAATGACACCAGTGGCGTTTGCGAGGCTTCTATTTGACACTCGCTAACCGGGGTTTTTGGCTGCATTCCCCCCCCCCCTCCTCCCTCCGCCAGTCCCGCGTTCAACATTTTTCACTTCTCTCTCTTTTCACTTCGTAAAATACAGGACATTTTATATTAAGACCTTTAGAGCGAAAAAGCTCAGCGGCATTTTAGGCGAGTTTGGCAGTACAGATCTTTATAAATCCTCGATGCTAAATTATCATTAAGCTTTTCGTGTAAACCATAAGGAAACATATAGAAACATATGAAGCAAATTTTCAGAAAGAAGTATTTTCGACTTTTCTTATTTCCTAAAGGCGACAACCAAGTTTTGTTCCTGCCGTTCTTTGCACAATACGGGCGCATTAAGCCAGCATTTCATGTTACCCCCCCCAAAAGAAAGAAAGAAAGAAAGAAAGAAAGAAAGAAAGAAAGAAAGAAAGAAAGAAAGAAAGAAAGAAAGAAAGAAAGAAAGAAAGAATCACATAGAAGAGGGTCCTGGATTTCGGAGTAATAACTTCAAGCTCTCTCACAGACATCCTTCGGCTGTCTATTCGCGACACTGCCTCGTTTTCCCCCTGTTGGAAACCGAGTTAGTGGGACTGCAAACTGGGAGGTTTTTTATATATATAAAAAAGAGGGGGGGGGTTTCACAAAAAAAGTAGAACGATTCCCAACGAACTGAACTTGGGAATTTGGATGGCTGGTATCCAAATTCATAAGTGTTAACGATAAACGGGAAAATTGCTTTGCACTTTTTACACGCGCGCGGACATCCATTCAGATCATGCGAAGAGACTCGCGTTGGGTGGGAGGCCGTGAGAAAGGTGCAGGGCTGAGTATGTGCCATCCATATGGACGCCAACAAATATTGGGGCGGGGTTAGGATTGGGGTTCACCTCCGAACACCACCGCGGTGATCTTTTTTTTTTGCTTTTTTTTTTAAGGGTGCTAAGAATTTCTTTATCAAGAGCTTCCCCGAACCTCCAGATGTGGAGGACCAGAGCCTTCAACAGCTGGGGGAAACGGCGGTGGATAGGGCCCGAAGCAGCTAGGGAATGTCAGGGGTCGGAGGGAAGGGAAGGTGGGAGAGGGCAGCTCACCAGGGGCCAGGGGCACAAGTGACAAAAGATGCTGATTAATTCGTCTGCGCGGCCTGTTATCGGTGACACTGAAACTGTTATTTTGGATAATGCCCATTGTTCCGAAAGGGGAGGCCGGAGAAGAGGGCAGCGAGCGCGCCCGGCGTTTGTTGCCCACTCGCCAAGGGCGGAAGGAAGGCGGGGGTGGGGGGTGGGGAGTGGGAAGAGATACCTCGGTGAGTAACCCGAGATAACAATAATAATAATTTTTTTTAAAAAAAAAAAAATCCCCTTTGGGACCTTTCCAACGGAGTTGAAGTTTGGGAGGCTTCTGCAGCCGCCCCCCCCCCACCCGCTTTCCCTCTTTCGATTTCTTGCCACTCGGGATGCCTCGTTCTCTCTACTCCTCCTTCTTCTTCTTCTTCTTCTTTTTAATTTAGCCATAAATTGGAGCAGTTCGAGCTCTGAGCTGTTCTATTTTCTCCCTGTCAGAATGAGGGATTTGCCTTATGATGCATTGTGTATTAAATACAAGTAATCTGGGAAACTTGATGGCTCCAGAGCCCCCAAACGCGGGGCAGAGCCGAGGTTTCTTTTCCAACCCGGGCGACGCCGAACTCACACCTTCCACCACCACCACCCTCCTTCGCCCACACACCCCCGCCGCCGCCGCCGCGTGGGTTGAGCCCCGCATAGAAGCACTTTCGCCGCGCAGCGAGGAGGAGGAGGAGGAGGAGGAAGCGGCCAGGAACGAAAAACCCCCGGGCGCAAAGGGAAGGCTTGTGGGGAGAAAGGCTCCGGCGGCGTTTGCCCCGCGAGACCCGGGCAAGCGAGCGCGCCGAGTCCGTGTGACACCAACTTCCGTCCCTCCCCGGATTGGAAAGAGAGGCGCCAAGGAGGAGCAATGGCAGCTCCCGGCCGGTAGATGGCGTTGCGGGCTGGCCTTCGAACGGCCTTTCCCCCTTTTCGTCTGAGCCTCGCAGCTGAGGCGCTGGCTCGAGGCTGCGGCGCTGAGAAGGCGGTCGCTGTGCGCTGCCCAAGAGCGCAGTCGAAGCCCGGTTCCAACAAGGGGAGCTTGAGCCCCGGCTGCTTGCAGGAGGACACGGATTGGAGGCCAGAGGGACCCTCCGCAGTGTTTCTCTATGTGGGCCCCTTCACAGTGCTTGGACTGCAGTTCCACTTATCCCCAGCAATTTCTCTGCGTTGGCCCCTTCACAATGCTTGGACTACAGTTCCAGTTATCCCTAGCAATTTCTCTGCATTGGCCCCTTCACAATGCTTGGACTACAGTTCCAGTTATCCCCAGCAATTTCTCCCTATTGATCCCTTCACAATGCTTGGACTACAGTTCCAGTTATCCCCAGCAATTTCTCTGCATTGGCCCCTTCACAATGCTTGGACTACAGTTCCAGTTATCCCCAGCAATTTCTCTGCATTGGCCCCTTCACAATGCTTGGACTACAGTTCCAGTTATCCCCAGCAATTTCTCCCTATTGATCCCTTCACAATGCTTGGACTACAGTTCCAGTTATCCCCAGCAATTTCTCTGCATTGGCCCCTTCACAATGCTTGGACTACAGTTCCAGTTATCCCCAGCAATTTCTCTGTGTTGGCCCCTTCACAATGCTTGGACTACAGTTCCGGTTATCCCCAGCAATTTCTCTGTGTTGGTCTCTTCACAATGCTTGAACTATAGTTCCGGTTATGCCCAGAAAATAGAAGCTGTACTGGCCAAAAATGATTGAAGCTGTTCGGGTGATTTATCTGAAGAATGCCAACTCTATGTGGGCATAGAGTGAGTTTTAAAAAAACAACAAGTTTTCATCCTTCTTGTTTTCAATAGCACTCAAGAAGTATGGGAAATAAAGAGCCTAAAATGATTGCCTGGGCAGGAACTTTAGCAGTCTCTGAAATTATCATCCCTTACCATCTCCATCTATGAAGCTTCTGCACATGTTTTTAATGTATGCCTAAGATCTACTCCTCAAAAGTGGGCAGAAAATGTTACCAATACAACCGTGCCCAGAAGAGAGGGGAGATACTTGCCCAAACCTGTGAAAATCATTGAATGAAAATATGACAATTAGTATTCCCAACATGGTTGAATTCATAAGATCTGAAATCCATACTGTGTAGATCTCAAGACTTCTATATGAAAGACCAACCACCTACATATATGCTAGTATTTGTTGTAAACATCAGTGGTATTAAAAATACAAACATCTACAGCAAATTTTATAACAGCATTTCTTGTGTTACTCCATGATGGTTACTTGGATTGACTTCTGTCTCCAGATTTTGAAATTAGAAATTCTTCAACATCTCTTGGAAACATAGGTGGGTGGGTGGTGGATTACTTTAAGATAATGTTTCTTAACCTTGCAACTATAAGACTTCAACTCCCAGAATTCCCCAGCCAGATGCAAAGTTTGAGAAACAGTGCTTTTAGGCTTTAGGGCAGACAAAAGAACTTGTAGGCTAATGAACAGTGTGAGACCCTAGAAATGTGGGGGGGCGGGGTGTGTGAGATTTATAATCCAGCAATTTTGCAATTCCACAAAAATAGAGTACTTGTGTATCCCTCATTTAGGGAATAGAGATTTTTGACAATGCATGTCCCAGCTTCCACCAGAAGGCTCTTTGGCAACTATATATCTTGCAAAATATTTGGGGATATTTTAATGCTGAGGTGACAATGCCAGAGATAGATGTTAGGAATGCATTAAAGACCTAGTTGATATATTCAGTGCTACTTGACTAGCTTTAACATGGGTTAGGGACCTGTGCATGTGGTTTAATATGTTATATAAACCTAGCTGTTAGGTGAATTTAGGATTCCGTGCACGAGCAAATTAAGAAAATGGGTTAATTGTTCCTATTAGATTTTTATCCCACCTTTTTATATATAACTCAAGGCAGCAAACTTATTTTTTGCCTCCTATTTAATTCCATGATAATAACTGTTCAGTACTATTAGCTTCATAGTAAAATGGAAATTAAGTGGTTGTTTTAAACAAAGACAAGACTCCAACTGCAGAGGTCTTCTTGCAATATAATCTGTCTACGACCAGTAAAGAGCAGTGGTGGCTACCATTACTCTAGTCCAAGGCTCTTCAAACTTGGCAACTTTAAGACTTGTGGACTTCAACTCCCAGAATTCCTCAGCCAGCCAGGGCTGGCTAAGGAATTCTGGAAGTTGAAGTCCACAAGTCTTAAAGTTGCCAAGTTTGAAGAGCCCTGCTCTAGCCAATGCCAGCACATGAAAAGTGAGAGAGATTGGCAGGAAATACATAATGTGACATCACTCAAATCATCATCATCATCATCATCATCATCATCATCATCATCATCATCCAAGAGCAATACATTTATGGGTAACGTGATATAGCACCCAAACTGATTATTTTCCTTGTCTCTCTTTTGTGGGTACAGTACTTGTTAAGAAGATGGTAACCATTACTTCTTGTGTTCCCCAATTTCCCCATTCTCTGTTGCTGTTCCAAAGCTCCCCTCTTTTTCCCCAATGGGAAAAACAATCCCAACAATCCCAGAAAAAATGGAGATCAAACTGCACTGTGGATGTCTTGACCTCTGTACATATAAAGAAGTCTTATTCCTAGGGAACTGCATAGCATTGCAACTAGAACTGGGGAGATCCTCAATTATTTTTATTTATTTATTTGTATCTCACCGTTATTATTTTGCAAATAATTCAAAGTGGTGAACATATCCAATTTGCCTTCCCCACAATAATAACCCTCTGAGGTGGGTTGGGCTGGGAGAGAGTGACGCAGCTGGCTTTCATAGCTATGGCAGGACTTGAACTCATAGTCTCCCACTTTCTTGCCTGCTGCCTTAACCACTAGACCAAATTGATTTTTTACATAGTTTTTTACATGATTATATGGAATGAGAGGAAAATGCATTTTTAGGCCCCTTCCCCTTCTCTCAGAAAGGTCCAAGGAATACCTGGAAGAAAATTGACTTTGCTTTCAGGTAAGTCTTTTAGCATATCATGTAGAGAACTGGGAATATATCAGAGAAAAGGGGTTCGTGATATTGATTGTACTCTGATCTTCTAAATAAAAGCTGCAAATAAATGTCTCATATTACTCAAGTTTCCTTTCTGCTTCAAAAACAAGACAGAAACCCACCCTCAAATTCTTCTTTATCTGTGATTTGTCCAGAGCGCCACCATTTCTTTTAAAAAGCTAGTGGCTATAACTCCCAGATTTTTTTTTTTAAGCAACTGTTTATTTAAAATAAGCCTCCATAATAATGGCAGTGAGGCATAAGTACAGCAGTCTGGTAGCTATTCCCAGCAGAGGGTAAACTGATGCCTCTTTTAAGCCTTTAAACTCTAGGGCTGTCCCCAAAGTAAAAGTTCCTCTAATGGAGACCCTATGGAAACAGCACATTCCAGCACATCGTTAAAAGAAAAGAAGAAAAGAAAAGAAGGCAGGGAAAGTAAGACAAAATAACTGTCCACTGCTAATAGGCTTCCTGGGGAGGGCAGCAACTCTGCGGGGACAATGCTGAAAGGGGGGAAAGGACACAGAGGAGAGGGGGGGGACAGACAAGAAGCCGATGGCATAATTATTTCTTTTTTTAAATATATCATTGGATCAGTAGCACATATTTGCTGTCTTTTCTCACAGCTGGTTAATAAGACAAGTTTATGAGAAAAGAGAAAGAAAGAAAAAAGAAAAGAAAGAAAGAAAAAGACAGAAAGAAAGAAAGAAAGGAAAGAAAGAAAGGAAAGAATGAATGAAAGAAAGGAAGGAAGGAAGGAAGGAAGGAAGGAAGGAAGGAAGGAAGGAAGGAAGACTTTGTGGCTTTTCTCTTTTTCAAAGTTATTAATTAAAAACTCATGATCTAATTTTTAAAAACATTAGCACATTTGCTTGTTTTATTGTGCCTACAAGGAACTCATTCAGATAAGATAAAAAAGCAAAACTGTTTAACAAACTGCCAGATCAATATTCCGTTCCATATTTACAGTAGTTCTAATTATATATCTGTTTGCACCCCTAAGCCTTCTTTTTAAGGAATGTTAACTTAGTTGCAAAACTGGAGTTGATTCTTTTGGCTATACAGTCCCAAAGAGTGAAAAGGAAAGCAAAAGAAATTAAAGACTTTTTTTGGGGGGGAGGGTTGTAAATAATAATAATAAAAAATCTCCCCTGGTCTGGAAATGGGTCCGACTGAAAGCATGTTAATCGCCACCTCAGTAATTTGGTTCTTCTGAAGAAGACAGAAGCCCCTGCTGCTCTGCCCTGCACTTCATAAATCACATCTTTATGTGGACAAGGTCAGGGCACCTAACAGCTCAGACATGGGCCCTTTGCAGTGGCTCGAAGGACTTCGGCATGTTTATTCTCTCGCTTAGATCTCTGAGGAGTAATCCAGCACGCTTCTAATTACTTTTGATTATTTTCATTTGCTGGGGTCAGTCTGGGCTTGGCCAAGAGTGCTGGAGGGTTGATTTTCTGCAATATCTTTTTTTTTTTTCCCCAGGACAGTGGTGTAGGCTTTCAAAATTAGCACCCCATTATTATCCAGGCATCTGATATGCTAGTAAGTAGCAGATCCCTTGATGCTCTGTTGCCAACTACCTTGTTTCTTTGACTTAATTAAATGCAAATTATCGAAGTGGGATAGGAGATTTGAGATTTGGATCAGTTATTTTTGTTTTGCTTTAAAAGAAAAACAATGATACTTTCGCACAATACTCAAAGGCAAAACAATTATTTGTTTAGAAGATAACATTTTCTCTTTTGCTTTTAACTATAAATATGGAATTAATAATAATAATACAGGCATGAAAGCCCTAAATGGTGTTTTTGAAAATATATTTTTGCTTCCTTACAAAAGGTTTTGTCCAAGAAACAGGACTATAAATAAGGAGTTAAAAATAATTATAATACAGGCATGAAAGCCCAAAAAGGCATTTTTTAAAATATATTTTTGCTACCTTAAAAAAAAAAGCTTTGTCTAAGAAACAGAACTATTTAAAAATGATTTGTTTTGTTAAATTCATTGTTCTTGTAAAGAAAAAAGTGACTTGAAGCAGAAATCTTTTAACAGTAGCTTTAGAGTGGTAAATCATTTGTATATACTCATAAAAAGAATGTTCTTTTCTAGGTACAAAATTTTTAACAATAAAATATTAACTGGTCAGATTTTTAAAATGTAAACATTGTGCACATTGTTTTCATAAAGATATAAAATACATGTGCACAAATTTCTAGCACACAGGATTTCTTTGGGTTAGATATCCAGTGGAAATTACTCTGCAGTTGCAAATATATATGTTAACAGTTCAAGTTCAATTGTTATCCCAACTGAGAAAGTGACAGTTTTCTCTTCAAATATGAAGATTAATGCCATTTGAAAAAACATTTCTCTTCAATCAATATATTATTTTCTATATAAAGTCTTACTAAACACTTATAAGAAGCTTTCATCATAATCCTATGAGCAGAGGCAGGACACAGATATCATGACACTGAGTTTTTATATCTGAATTTCCCCATACAACACAGTATATCTCTTTTAAATATCTGACATTTTCCAAATTAGTGTGTGTTGTCACATAAGAGGCCTCAATGCAAAGAAGGAAAAGCATTTTAAGATGAAAATTTCCAGCTGAAAATATTCTGGAAAAAAACATACTGTGGACTTTTTCTCAGGTACCTAAAGAATCCAGTCCCTGCAAATACTGATGTGAGTTAAGTGACTCAATAAACTGTACTCAAATAGTAAAACCTTTTGTTTTTCCCAAATATTATTTTATGCTTCTAATTCAATAATAGATCAGAATAGGTTTCAAGAGATAACATGGTTAACATAATTTATGGAGTTGTTCAAAGCGTTTGAAAAATATGTTTCACAAATTGTGTTAGCCTGAGCATAGAAAATATTAAAGTAGCTGAATTTTTAGGCTTGTTCAGCTGCTTAAAAGATAATATCTCCCTATATGTGACTGAGATGAACTTCATCACTTTTTTTGGTGACCCTAGCAGAAATATAATCTGTCCGGCCCCAGAAATATACAGGCAACCAGGGACAAGCAGCTGCGTGAACTGCTTTACAGCAGCTGCTTTATTGCTTTGAGTACTGTTTAATGCATGTAGTGCTACTTTTAAGATGGCATCCAAAATCAAACATAGTGTACATAAGTAGCAATGATGCCAAAACAATGATGCACATGATGTCTTGCAAATGCTGCTATTATGTACTTAGCTCCTAGCACTTGATGCAAATGGATAAGCCATGGCAGTTCCTTAATGTCACACAGGTGGTTTTGTCGCCTCCCCCCCCCCCCCCCCCCCCCC